>NW_027036289.1:0-13536 GCF_034236695.1 Oncorhynchus nerka
CTGTTCTGTAGCGCCGGTCTGTTCTGGAGCGCCCGGTCTGTTCTGGAGCGCCCGGTCTGTTCTGTAAGCGCCCGGTCTGTTCTGTGAGCGCCGGTCTGTTCTGTAGCGCCGGTCTGTTCTGTGAGCGCCCGGTCTGTTCTGGAGCGCCGGTCTGTTCTGTAGCGCCCGGTCTGTTCTGGAGCGCCGGTCTGTTCTGTGGCGCCCGGTCTGTTCTGGAGCGCCGGTCTGTTCTGGAGCGCCGGTCTGTTCTGTAGCGCCGGTCTGTTCTGGAGCGCCGGTCTGTTCTGTAGCGCCGGTCTGTTCTGTAGCGCCGGTCTGTTCTGGAGCGCCGGTCTGTTCTGTAGCGCCGGTCTGTTCTGGAGCGCCGGTCTGTTCTGGAGCGCCGGTCTGTTCTGGAGCGCCGGTCTGTTCTGGAGCTTGTCGTGAAAGACCTTAGCAGCACGATGAGAGAGAGATAAAGAGTGTGTGTGTGTGTGTGTGTGTGTGTGTGTGTGTGTGTGTGTGTGTGTGTGTGTGTGTGTGTGTGTGTGTGTGTGTGTGTGTGTGTGTGTGTGAGAGAGAGTGCGTGAGTGTGTAGTGAATGTTTGCACATGTGTGTAATATGGTGCTATATGAAATTTTTACATGTAGTCATTACTCTTCTATGTCTTCCTCTTCTGTGTCTTCCTCTTCTATGTCTTCCTCTTCTATGTCTTCCTCTTCTATGTCTTCCTCTTCTATGGCCTCCTCTTCTATGTCTTCCTCTTCTATGTCCTCCTCTTCTATGTCCTCCTCTTCTATGTCCTCCTCTTCTATGTCTTCCTCTTCTATGTCTTCCTCTTCTATGTCTCTTCCTCTTCTATGTCCTCCTCTTCTATGTCTCTTCCTCTTCTATGTCTCTTCCTCTTCTATGTCTTCCTCTTCTATGTCTTCCTCTTCTATGTCTTCCTCTTCTATGTCTTCCTCTTCTATGTCTTCCTCTTCTATGTCTTCCTCTTCTATGTCTTCCTCTTCTATGTCTTCCTCTTCTATGTCTTCCTCTTCTATGTCTCTCCCTCTTCTATGTCTTTTCCTCTTCTATGTCTTCCTCTTCTGTCTTAGATGTTGATGAGTGTGTGGCGGGTCGAGGGGTGTGTCCTCGGAACAGGAAGTGTCAGAACACCTTCGGCAGCTATGTGTGTAAATGTTACCATGGTTACAAACTCACCTACATCAACGGCAGATACCACTGTATAGGTAAGATACACACACACACACACACACACACACACACACACACACACACACACCCAACAACTCGAACCGTGTACACATCGACAGTGTGTGTGTGTGTGTGTGTGTGTGTGTGTGTGTGTGTGTGTGTGTGTGTGTGTGTGTTTTCAGATAAGGATTCTCGTTCCTTCTGCTCCCTCAACCCCTAACTCTCCCAAGTGCCTCTGTAGAGATGGGAAGGGAACGGACTGCTACCGTAAGAAAAACAAGAGTTCTCTCTCTTTCTTTGGTTTTCACCTTAAAACCTCTTAACTGTTTGTGTCAATGGAATGTTCTTCTACAATTAAATGAGAGTTGAGTCTATAGAGAGAGTTAGTGACTTCCTGTCTCTGTGAATCCTATGAGAGTTGAGTCTATAGAGAGAGTTAGTGACTGTCTCTGTGTCCTATGAGAGTTGAGTCTATGAGAGAGTTAGTGACTGTCTCTGTGAATCCTATGAGAGTTGAGTCTATAGAGGGGATTGAAGTGACTGTCTCTGTGAATCCTGAGTTGAGTCTAAAGAGGGAGTTAGTGACTGTCTCTGTAGTCCTATGAGAGTTGAGTCTAAAAGAGAGTTAGTGACTGTCTCTGTGAATCATACGAGTTAGTCTATATAGAGTTAGTGACTGTCTCTGTGATCCTATGAGTTGAGTCTAAAGAGAGGAGTTAGTGACTGTCTCTGTGAATCCTACGAGAGTTGAGTCTATAGAGAGAGTTAGTGACTGTCTCTCTGAATCCTATGAGAGTTGAGTCTATAGAGAGAGTTAGTAACTGTCTATGTTCTCTCCAGCTGTTGCCAAGGTCACCATTGTTCCTCCTCAACCTAAAACCACACCCAGATCAACAATGAGACCTACACCTACAATGAGACCTACACCTAAACAAGCAACCAGACATACAACCAGACAGACAACTACAGTCAGACCTACTACTTCTGCTACGATAGTGACTACAAACACAGCAACCACTGCCATGGCAATAACTATCAGGGGACCTACCACCCCGACAACCATCGTTACGACAACCACCGTCCCAACAACCCGTTCCCATGACAACAACCTCTACTCAGCCATTGACAACCACTACAACCCTACTCCAACTACCCTCTCCCCTACCACCCCCAGCCCTCCTCCCTCTACCCCTCCCCTACCACCCCAGCCCTTCTCCTCTACCCCCCCTCTACCACCCAGCCCTCCTCCCTCTACCCCCTCTCCTACCACCCCCAGCCCTCATCTCTACCTCTCCTTCCACCCCCAGCCCTCCTCCCTCTACCCCCTCCTACCCTTTGCCCTCCCTCCCCTCTACCCCCTCCCTGCCCTCCCTCTCCTCACCCCTCCCCTACCACCCCCCCAGCCCTCCTCCTCTCCCCTCCCTACCACCCCAGCCCTCCTCCCTCACCCCCTCCCTACCACCCCAGCCCTCCTCCCTCTACCCCCTCCCCTACCACTCCCAGCCCTCCTCCCATCTACCCCTCCCTACCACCCCCCAGCCCCTCCTCCCTCTACCCCTCCCCTACCACCCCCAACCCTCCTCCTCTGCCCCTCCCCTACCTCCCCCAGCCCTCCTCCCTCGGCCCCTCCCTACCACCCCCAGCCCTCCTCCCACCACCCCCTGGACAACCACATTCAGAAGGTTGTTACCCAGAGACAAGGGAGATGTTCTGATAGAACACACACCGTCACCATGGAAACGTTTCTATGCTGAATATAGAGCAGTCCTTCAGGATTCGGAGATTCTGCGTGCGAAATGTTTTGCAAAATCAACAATTTCACGCATATTATGCGAGGGCATGGAAATTTGACCAATCACCGCAGTACAAAAAAGACGGTTTGCATCTTCAGCCAATCATCTTCAACCAATCATCTTCAACCAAACATCTTCAACCAAACATCTTCAACCAATCATCTTCAACCAATCCTGCACATTTACCGCATAATGAGTTCAATCAAGCAACTCACTTTTTTCCTTGTCGGTGCGTTTCGTGACAAATTGGACAAAATCATATTTCCATGCAAAATGTCATAATTACGCCAGTAAAATGAAGCATTTCTTCCCCAATTATCCAAAAACAATCCCTGTGGAATTCTGGAGGACGAATAGAGAGGAAATAGGCAGATTAAGTAATACTCATTAATACTCATGGGGGTATTAATAATGCTAGGTAATACTCAGTAATGCTCAGTAATACTCTGTAATACTCATTAATACCCAGTAATACTCATTAAACCCAGCAGTGCTAAAGTAATACCCAATTGATACTCAGTAATACTCTCGGTAGTACCCGTTAATACTTGGCAATACTCAGTAATACTCATCAATACTCATAATTTTCGGTAATATTCATTAATACTCAGTAATACCCAGTAATATCATTAACACCCAGCAGTACTCAGCAATGCCATTGATGCTCAGTAATGCCTCGGTAATACTCGTGTAAGTACCCATTAATACCGGCAATACTCAATGATACCGGTGCGGTAATACTCATTAATGCTCAGTGATGATCGGTAATGCTGGTGATACCCAGTAATACTCATTAATACTCTGTGGTTCTCAGTAATACTCATTAATCCTCAGTGGTACTCAGTAATACTCATTAATGCTCGGTGATACTCAGTAATACTCATTAATCCTCAGTGGTACTCAGTAATACTCATTAATCCTCTATGTGGTATATTAATACTCATTATTAATATCAGTGATGTGATAAATACTCATTAATACTCAGTGATACTCAGTAATACTCATTAATACTCAGTGATACACAGTAATACTCATTAATACTCAGTGGTACTCAGTAATACTCATTAATACTCAGTGATACTCAGTAGTACTCATTAATACTCAGTGATACTCAGTAATACTCGGTGATACTATGGCCAACAGTATAACGAACTGTTCTGTTGTTCCAGTCCCCCGTCTTCCAGGAAGTGGAAACAGAGGGTTTGACTACGACATTGAGCTGGGAAACACTACAGAGGACAACAGAGATGATCCAGGTACATCACACACACGCTCCGCACAGACACCACACACACGCACGCGTACACAGTCCATCAGTGGATGGAGTGTGGCCCTGGCTATCGGTACATTTTAAGAATAAGAAAATGGTGCCATCTGCATCGCTTAATACAGTGCCTTGCGAAAGTATTCGGCCCCCTTGAACTTTGCGACCTTTTGCCACATTTCAGGCTTCAAACATAAAGATATAAAACTGTATTTTTTGTGAAGAATCAACAACAAGTGGCACACAATCATAAAGTGGAACGACATTTATTGGATATTTCAAACTTTTATAACAAATCAAAAACTGAAAGATTTGGCGTGCAAAAGATTTCCCAAGCTTTAAACATCCCAAACTTTTGACTGGTACTATATATACACACTTGTTCCTTGTTCTTCATGATGCTCTCTGCGCTTTTAACGGACCTCTGAGACTATCACAGTGCAGGTGCATTTATACGGAGACTTGATTACACACAGGTGGATTGTATTTATCATCATTAGTCATTTAGGTCAACATTGGATCATTCAGAGATCCTCACTGAACTTCTGGAGAGAGTTTCTGGAGAGAGTTTGCTGCACTGAAAGTAAAGGGGCTGAATAATTTTGCACGCCCAAAAAAAAGCTTCACAGAGTTCAAGTAACAGACACATCTCAACATCAACTGTTCAGAGGAGACCGCGTGAATCAGGCTTCATGGTCGAATTGCTGCAAGAAGCCACTACTAAAGGACATCAGTAAGAAGAGACTTCCTTGGGCCAAGTAACACGAGCAATGGACATTAGACCGGTGGAAATCTGAGATGTGGAGTCCAAATTTGAGAGTTTTGGTTTTAACCACCGTGGCTTTGTGAGATGCAGAGTAGATGAACGGATGACCTCTGCATGTGTGGTTCCCACCGTGAAGCATGGAGGAGGAGGTGTGGGGGTGCTTTACTGGGGACACTGTCTGTGATTAATCTAGAATTCAAGGCACTTTTAACCAGCATAGCTACCACAGCATTCTGCAACGATACGCCATCCCATCTGGTTTGCGCTTAGTGGAACTATCATTTGTTTTTCAACAGGACAATGACCCAAAACACACCTCCAGGCTGTGAAAGGGCTATTTGACCAAGTAGGATATTGATGGAGTGCTGCATCAGATGACCTGGCCTCCACAATCACCAGACCTCAACCCAATTGAGATGGTTTGGGATGAGTTGGACCGCAGAGTGAAGGAAAAGCAGCCAACAAGTGCTCAGCATATGTGGGAACTCCTTCAAGACTATTGGAAAAGCATTCCAGGTGAAGCTGGTTGAGAGAATGCCAAGAGTGTTCAAAGCTGTCATCAAGGCAAAGTTGGCTACTTTGAAGAATCTACTTTGAAATATAAAATATATTTTGATTTGTTTAACACTTTTTTGGTTACTACATGAGTCCATATGTGTTATTTCATAGCTTTAAAAAATATATATACAGTGGGGCAAAAAAGTATTTAGTCAGCCACCAATTGTGCAAGTTCTCCCACTTAAAAAGATGAGAGAGGCCTGTAATTTTCATCATAGGTACACTTCAACTATGACAGACAAAAAAGTATTTAGTCAGCCACCAATTGTGCAAGTTCTCCCACTTAAAAAGATGAGAGCAGCCTGTAATTTTCAACTTCAACTATGACAGACAAAATGAGAAAACAAAATCCAGAAAATCACATTGTAGGATTTTTTATGAATTTATTTGCAAATTATGGTGGAAAATAAGTATTTGGTCACCTACAAACAAGCTAGATTTCTGGCTCTCACAGACCTGTAACTTGACTTGCCTAGTTAAGTAAAGGTAAAATAAAAAAATAAAACATAGTCAATAACGCAGTAGAACAAAAGAAAACAAAAAGTCTATATACAGTGAGTGCAAATGAGGTAAGATAAGGGAGGTAAGGCAATAAATAGGCCATGGTGGCGAAGTAATTACAATATAGCAATTAAACACTGGAATGGTAGATGTGCAGAAGATGAATGTGCAAGTAGAGATAATGGGGTGCAAAGGAGCAAGATAAATAAATATAGTATGGGGATGCGGTAGGTAGATAAATGGGCTGTTTACAGGTGCAGTGATCTGTGAGCTGCTCTGACAGCTGGTGCTTAAAGCTAGTGAGGGAGATGTGAGTCTCCAGCTTCAGAGATTTTTGCAGTTCATTCCAGTCATTGGCAGCAGAGAACTGGAAGGAAAGGCTGCCAAAGGAGGAATTAGCTTTGGGAGGTGATGAATATACCTGCTGGAAGACGCATTACTGGGTGGGTGCTGCTATGGTGACCAGTGAGCTGAGATAGGAGACTTTTCGTAGCAGGGTTTTGTAGATGACCTGGAGCCAGTGGGTTTGGCGGCCAGGTATGAGCGAGGGCCAACCAATGAGAGCGTACAGGTGAAGTGATGGTAGTGTATGAGGCTTTGGTGACAAAGCGGATGGCACTGTGATAGACTACATCCAGTTTGCTGAGTAGAGTGTTGGAGGCAATTTTATAGATGACATCACCAAAGTCGAGGATCGTTAGGGATGGTTGACTTTGATTTCTTCCTTATTATTCTACAATGAAAATAGTAGAAATAAAATGAGTAGATTTGTCCAAACTTTTGACTGGTACTATATATACACACTTGATGTTGAAGGATGGAAGTCTGGGAAAGACATGATTCATACTGTGTGTGTGTGTGTGTGTGTGTGTGTGTGTGTGTGTGTGTGTGTGTGTGTGTGTGTGTGTGTGTGTGTGTGTGTGTGTGTGTGTGTGTGTAGGGCCCGGTGCTCTGAGCTGTTCGACATTTTTGGTCTGTGTGGCTGGATCAGAAACCGAGATGGAGACCTGCACTGGGGAGACAGCCAGCAGCCCTGCCGGTAACAACAGCATTATTTATTTTGCCCTTCAATACATTATTGTCAGTTATAACCTTCTTACCCCCCACTACATTCTCTCTCTCTCTTTCTCTCTTCTCTCTCCTTCCTCCCTTTCTCTCTCTCCTTTTCCCTCTCATTCCTTCTCCCTCTCCTTTTCTCTCTCTCCTTTTCTCTCTCTCCTTTTCTCTCTCATTCCTTCCCTCCTCTTTTCTCCTTCTCTCTCTCTCCTTTTTCCCTCATTCCTTCTCTCTCCTTCCTTCCCCCTTCTCCCTCTCTCCTTTTCTCTCTGATTCCTTCTCTCTCTCTCTCTGTCTCCTTCCTCCTTCTCCCTCTCTCTTTTTCTCTCTCATTCCTTCCCTCTCTTTCTCTCCTTCTCTCTCTCTCTCTCCTTTTCTCTCTGATTCCTTCTCTCCCTCTCTCCTTCTCTCCCTCTCTCTCCAGGTGGGCGGTACATGTCTGTTCAGAGGTAGGGGTGGGGAAAAGGAGCATTCAAGGCGCACGATTGGTCCCTCCCCTTAGCCGCCCTGGAGCGAGGTCTGTGCTTCTCCTTCCGTCATTGGCTATCGGGTCACCATGTGGGTGTGCTTCAGCTGTTCGTCAGGAGGAAGGGTTTGAGATATAGCCCCGCCCTCTGGAGCCGGACGGGAGGAGAAGGGTGAGACATACACAGATCACACTGTGGAGAGCAGGCCTGGAGAGTGTGAGTAGCACACGCTGCACACAAGCACACACATGCTCAAACACACACACACAAACACTCTAACACTGTGTTGTGATAGGTCCTTCTGAAAGGAGAGAGGAGGCGTGACCCCAAGGACAGATAGGATTGGACAGCGTTAGCCTGAGGAGAGGGGCCTGCGGAGAAGAGAGACTCTAACACACACACACAGACTCTAACACTGTGTTGTGATAGGTCCCTTCTGAAAGAGAGAGGAGGCGTGACCTACAAAGGACAGATGGGATTGGACGACGTTAGCCTGAGGAGAGGGAGAGACATTTTTGTAGCGTCAAGGCCAGAGGAACTCTTAGATCAAATATATTGATAACTGACCAAATATATTGATTTTGTCCACTAGGTAATTATTGATAAAGCATGATAATGATTTGGCTGTATCAGCTGACTTTATTAGTAAAGACAAAGAGGTTGGTCAAAGCATTTTGGATATCTTTGATGTATTATTCTATTAACAAATACAGTCTGGGTCTGAGGTACAGTATGTTACTACCACAGAGCCCATTCGTTGCTACGCAGGTACGTTACTACCACAGAGCCCATTCTGATGCGTTGCGTTACTACCCACAGAGCCCATTCTGAGGTACGTTACTACCACAGAGCCCATTCTAGGTGCGTTACTACCACAGAGCCCATTCTGAGTGCGTTACTACCACAGAGCCCATTCTGATGCGTTACTGCGTTACGTTACCACAGAGCCCATTCTGAGTCTGTGCGTTACTGCCACAGAGCCCATTCTGATGCGTTACTGCCACAGAGCCCATTCTGAATACGTTAGTACCACAGAGGCCCATTCTGAGTGCGTTAGTACCACAGAGCCCATTCTGAGGTACGTTAGTACCACAGAGCCCATTCTGGTACGTTAGTACCACAGAGCCCATTCTGGTATGTTAATTGCCACAGAGCCCATTCTGAGGTACGTTAGTACCCACAGAGCCCATTCTGAGGGTACGTTACTGCCACAGAGCCCATTCTGAGGTACGTTAGTACCACAGAGGCCATTTTAATTGATGACGGCCTCTCTTTTAAATTTCATGGGATTTTATTTTAGGAATAAGGCCTGTTTTTCTTTTGAAGCCAGAAGGAGGCTAGTATCAGCTACATTTATGCCTTTACTAGACTATGGGGATGTTTTATATATGAATGCTTCCGCTCAGTGTTTGAGATCAATTGACACCCTTTACCATGGTACTTTGAGATTTATTTTAAACTGCAAAAGCCTTACGCACCACTGCACTTTGTATAACAGGGTTGGCTGGCCTTCTCTAGTCACTCGTAGGCTCAGGCACTGGTATACTTTTATTTACAAAGCCATTTTGGATTTACTACCTTTTTATTTGGGCATCTTTATTGTTCAGAAATGTGGTGGGTACTCTCTTCGTTCGCTGGACTTTATCCTGCTAACTGTTCCAAATGTCCAAACTGAATTTGGTAAAAGGGCTTTTATGTACTTCTGTGCCATCATCTTGGAACGCCTTACAAAATACTTTTAAACTGGAAGAACTTGTCCCGATTGGTGTTTTTAAATCACTGATGAATGATCTTGAGACCGATTCCCTGACCTGTCAATGTTTTTAATTTGCTGTTTTATACTCTTGTGAATTCTATGGTTTTAACCAGATTACTTGTAGTTTTTCATGTTGTTTGTCTGTAATTTTTGTAATGACTTGGGAGCTGCCTATCTTGGCCAGGACGCTCTAGAAAAAGAGATTTTAAATCTCAATGAGCCCTTCCTGGTCAAATAAAGGTTAAATAAATAAATCAAATTCTGAGGTATGTTAGTACCACAGAGCCCATTCTGAACCGTGTGTATCCAATACGAACAACTAACTATTAAATTATTAAAGATTCTCTGTGTGTGTAGTGAACCAGATTCTCTGTGTGTGTGTGTGTGTGTGTGTGTGTGTGTGTGTGTGTGAACAATGTTAAAGTGGAACTGAGAGTGTTTTAACTACTTTGCAGATATGAAACAATGATTGCAGGTCCTACTGCCTGTAAACACACAGTCCAGTTCATAGTGAATGATGACAGGCCCTACTGCCTGTAAACACACAGTCCAGTTCATAGTGAATGATGACAGGCCCTACTGCCTGTAAACACACAGTCCAGTTCATAGTGAATGATGACAGGCCCTACTGCCTGTAAACACACAGTCAGTTCATAGTGCCTGTAAACACAGTCCAGTTCATAGTGAATGATGACAGAAGCTACTGCCTGTAAACACACAGTCAGTTCATAGTGAAATGATAACAGGCCCTACTGCCTGTAAACACACAGTCAGTTCATAGTGAATGATGACAGGCCCTACTGCCTGTAAACACACAGTCCAGTTCATAGTGACTGACAGGCCTACTGCCTGTAAACACACAGTCCAGTTCATAGTGAATGATGACAGGCCCTACTGCCTGTAAACACAGTCCAGTTCATAGTGAATGATGACAGGCCCTACTTCCTGTAAACACACAGTCCAGTTCATAGTGAATGATGACAGACCCTACTGCCTGTAAACACACAGTCCAGTTCATAGTGAATGATGGCAGACCCTACTGCCTGTAAACACACAGTCAGTTCATAGTGAATGATGACAGGCCCTACTGCCTGTAAACACACAGTCCAGTTCATAGTGAATGATGACAGACCCCTACTGCCTGTAAACACACAGTCCAGTTCATAGTGAATGATGACAGGCCCTACTGCCTGTAAACACACAGTCCAGTTCATAGTGAATGATGACAGACCCTACTGCTTGTAAACACACAGTCCAGTTCATAGTGAATGATGACAGGCCCTACTGCCTGTAAACACACAGTCAGTTCATAGTGAAATGATAACAGGCCCTTGTAAGTAGCTGAATTTGGCACTAGATTCTTTTGCAATAAAAGTCACTGTAAGAGGGTCTGAAAACATGCTAAATGTTGTACATTTATTTTTTATTTTTTTATTTAACTTATTTTACCAGGTATATTGAATAAGAACACGTTCTCATTTACAGCAACGACCTGGGGAATAGTTACAGGGAGAGGAGGATGAATGAGCCATTGTAAACTGGGGATGATTAGGTTTCCATGATGAGGGGCCAGATTGGGAATTTAAGCAGCACTGCCCATGTGTCAAATGGCTTATTTCCATATCAATAAGTTATAGGATTATTGCCCGAGATGGCATAGCAGTTCAGGCGTCTTTGTCCTCGTCTTGTGCGTGTCTGTATATATATATATTTACAACTTTTTTTCACATACATTTTATTTTTATTTTCCATCAACTCATCTTCAATACACTCTCCTGCAACCTGCCTCACCAATTGATATGTATAAATACGTATTATTTACCTCAAATCTGCAATCCTCCAAGAAGCTAGCCAGAAGCTAGCCAGAAACTCAAGCTAGCCAGGAGCTGGCAGAAGCTAATCAAGCTAGTTAGCTTCTTTTGCACAGCAACTCGTTAGTATTCAGCTAACCACGGTTTGTGGTCATCAGCTATCCTTTAACTCGAAAATCTGTCGCCAGTTTTGTACGGCGCAGCCTTGTTTCAGTGGAACATACCGGACCGATTTTCTCTCCATGTCCTGGATTTCAACTGCTCTCTGGACATTCACTCCGGGATCTCACAGCTAGCTGGCTGCTATCCGTGTGTCTATCTGCTTTCGTCGATTCCGGAGCAAACATCAATTACTCCGGGCTAGCCAGCTCCGTCAATCACTCCTGAGCTCCGTCAATCACTCCTGGGCTGCAGTCACCTATCCGGGCCCGTTTTACTGCCTACGCGGGCCCCACCGGGCCTTCACAACTGGACTGCCGACGTTATCTACCCGAAGGAGATCCGGCTGGCTCCTCCGTCGCGACGTTACCTGAACGCCCATCTGCGGCCTGCTAACCGTTAGCTGTCTTACCGGCTGCTCTCAGAATAGACAATCGGACAATTTATTTATTTTTATTATTATTATGTTTCTTCTTGGGCCTCTATAACTATATATATTGTTTTTATTTTTTTGTTGTTGTGTGATTTGGATGAATCTACTGACGAACGCAAGAGGTGGCTAACAACAGACCTCCATCCTATGCTAGCTTGCTACCGATGTCCTGGCTAGCTGTCTAAATCGCCGTGACCCCCAAACCAACCTCTCCACTCCCTGGACCCTTTTGATCACTCGACTAAGGATGCCTCTCCTTAATGTCAATATGTCTTGTCCATTGCTGTTCTGGTTAGTGTTTATTGGCTTATTTCACTGTAGAGCCTCTAGTCCTGCTCACTATACCTTATCCAACTTATTAGTTCCACCACCCACACATGCAATGACATCTCCTGGTTTCAATGATGTTTCTAGAGACAATATCTCTCTCTTCTTCACTCAATACCTAGGTTTACCTCCACTGTATTCACATCCTACCATACCTTTGTCTGTACATTATACCTTGATGCTATTTTATCGCCCCCAGAAACCTCCTTTTACCCTCTGTTCCAGACGTTCTAGACGACCAATTCTTATTGCTTTTAGCCGTACCCTTATTCTTCTCCTCCTATGTTCCTCTGGCGATGTAGAGGTGAATCCAGGCCCTGCAGTGCCTAGCTCCACTCCTATTCCCCAGGCGCTCTCTTTTGATGACTTCTGTAACCGTAATAGCCTTGGTTTCATGCATGTTAACATTAGAAGCCTCCTCCCTAAGTTTGTTCTTTTCACTGCTTTAGCACACTCTGCCAACCCGGATGTTCTAGCTGTGTCTGAACCCTGGCTTAGGAAGACCGCCAAAAATTCAGATATTTTAATACCAAACTACAACATTTTCAGACAAGATAGAACTGCCAAAGGGGGCGGTGTTGCAATCTACTGCAAAGATAGCCTGCAGAGTTCTGTCCTACTATCCAGGTCTGTACCCAAACAATTTGAACTTCTACTTTTAAAAATCCACCTCTCTAAAAACAAGTCTCTCACCGTTGCCGCCTGCTATAGACCACCCTCTGCCCCCAGCTGTGCTCTGGACACCATATGTGAACTGATTGCCCCCATCTATCTTCCAGAGCTCGTGCTGCTAGGCGACCTAAACTGGAACATGCTTAACACCCCAGCCATCCTACAATCTAAACTTGATGCCCTCAATCTCACACAAATTATCAATGAACCTACCAGGTACCCCCAAAGCCTTAAACACGGGCACCCTCATAGATATCATCCTAACCAACTTCCCCTCTAAATACACCTCTGCTGTCTTCAACCAAGATCTCAGCGATCACTGCCTCATTGCCTGCATCCGTAATGGGTCAGCGGTCAAACGACCTCCACTCATCACTGTAAAACGCTCCCTGAAACACTTCAGCGAGCAGGCCTTTCTAATCGACCTGGCCGGGGTGTCCTGGAAGGATATTGATCTCATCCCGTCAGTAGAGGATGCCTGGATATTTTTTTTAAATGCCTTCTTAACCATCTTAAATAAACATGCCCCATTCAAGAAAATTAGAACCAGGAACAGATATAGCCCTTGGTTCTCCCCAGACCTGACTGCCCTTAGCCAACACAGAAACATCCTAGTGGCGTTCTGCATTAGCATCGAACAGCCCCGTGATATGCAGCTGTTCAGGGAAGCTAGAAAACCGTTATACACAGGCAGTTAGAAAAGCCAAGGCTAGCTTTTTCAAGCAGAAATTTGCTTCCTGCAACACTAACTCTAAAAAGTTCTGGGACACTGTAAAGTCCATAGGCAATACGT
>NW_027036290.1:0-13540 GCF_034236695.1 Oncorhynchus nerka
TGCCGTGCGGTAGTGAGAGTCTACAGTCTATGACTAGGGTTGCTGGAATCTCTGACAATTTTTAGGGCCTTCCTCTGACACCTCGTGGTATAGAGGTCCTGGGTGGCAGGAAGCTTGGCCCCAGTGATGCTGTACTGGGCCGTACGCACTACCCTCTGTAGTGCCTTTGCGGGCGGAGGCCGAGCAGTTGCCATACACAGGCAGTGATGCAACCCATCATAATGCTCTTAATGGTGCAGCTGTAGAACCGTTTGAGCATCTGAGGACTCATGCCAAATCTTTTCAGTCTCCTGAGGGGGAATAAGTTTTGTCGTGCCCTCTTCACGACTGTCTTGGTGTGCTTGGACCAGGTTAGTTTGTTTGTGATGTGGATGCCAAAGAACTTGAAGCTCAACCTGCTCCACTGCAGCCCCATCAATGAGAATGGAGGCATGCTCGGGCCTCCTTCCCCGCAGTCCACAATCATCTGCTTTGTCTTGATCACGTTGAGGAGAGGTTGTTGTCCTTGCACCACACAGTCAGGGTCTTTGACCTCCCAGACGGTGTCATCATTGTTGGTGATCAGGTCTACCACTGTTGTGTCATCAGCAAACTTAATGATGCTGTTGAGTCGTTTCTGGTCGTGCAGTCATGAGTGAACAACAGAGGGGACTAAGACGTACCCCTGAGGGGACCCGTGTTGAGGATCAGTGTGGGAGATGTGTTGTTACCTACACCCTCACCACCTGGGGAAGGCCCGCAGTAAGTCCAGGATCCAGAAGCAGAGGGAGGTGTTTAGTCCCAGGGTCCTTTTTTAGCTTAGTGATGAGCTTTGAGGCACTATGGTGTTGAACACTGAACTGTAGTCAATGAATAGCGTTCTCACATAGGTGTTCCTTTTGTCCAGGTGTGAAAGGGCAGTGTGGAGTGCAATAGAGATTGCATCGTTTGCGGATTTGTTGGTGCGTTATGCAAATTGGAGTGAGTCTAGGGTTTCTGGGATAATGGTGTTGATGTGAGCCATGACCAGCCTTTCAAAAGCATTTCATGGCTACAGACATGAGTGCTTCTGGTCGGTAGTCATTTAGGCAGGTTACCTTGGTGTTCTTGGGCACAGGGACTAAAGTGGTCTACTAGAAATATGCTGGTATTACAGACTCAGGTAGGTAGAGGCTGAAAATGTCAGTGAAGACACTTGCCAGTTGGTCAGTGCATGCTCGAGTACACGTCTGGTAATCCGACTGGCTCATCGGCTGCAGAAAGCGTGATCACACAGTCGTACAGAACAGCTGATGCTCTCATGTCTGTTTCAGTGTTATTTACCTCGAAGCGAGCATAGAAATTATTTAGCTTGTTTGGTAGGCTCATGTCACTGGGCAGCTCTCGGCTGTGCTTCCCTTTGTATTCTATAATAGTTTGCAAGCCCTGCCACATTCGGCAAGCATCGGAGTCGGTGAGTACGATTCTATCTTAGTCCTGTATTGATGCTTTGCCTGTTTGATGGTTCGTCTGAGGGATAGCGGGATTTCTTATAAGCTTCCGGGTTAGAGTCCCGTTCCTGCAAGCGGCAGCTCTACCCTTTAGCTCAGTGCGAATGTTGCCTGTAATCCATGGCTTCTGGTTAGGTATGTATGTACAGTCACTGTGGGGACAACGTCCTCAATGCACTTATTGTTAAAGCCAGTGACTGATGGTGTACTCCTCAATGCCATTGGAAGAATTCATAACATATTCCAGTCCGTGCTAGCAAAAAGTGTCTTGTAGTTTAACATCTGCTTCATCTGACCACTTTTTTATAGACTGAGTCACTGGTGCTTCCTGCTTTAATTTTAGCTTGTAAGCAGGAATCAGGAGGATGAGTTATGGTCAGATTTTCCAAATGGAGGACGAGGTATAGCTTTGTACGCATCTCTATGTGTGGAGTAAAGGTGGTCTAGAATTTTCTCTCTCTGTTTGCACATTTAACATGCTGATGGTAATTAGGTTAAACTGATTTAAGTTTCCCTGCATTAAATGCCTGGCCACTAGGAGCGCTGCCTCTGGATGAGCGTTTTCCTGTTTGCTTGTGGCGGAATACAGATCATTGAGTGCGGTTTAGTGCCAGCATTGGTCTGTGGTCGTATGGAGACAGCAACGAAAATAGAGATGAAAACGCTCTAGGTAGATAGTGTGGTCTACAGCTTATCATGAGATACTCTACCTCAGGTGAGCAAAAACCCTGAGACATCGTGCACCAGCTATTGTTTACAAATATGCATATGCCCCCGCCCGTATCTTACCAGAGGCTGCTGTTAGGTTAGGCTGTACTCTCAACATTTTATAAGGTCTTAACAGGTACAGTAGCAGGCCATTCTGGCTGTATTTTAAGTTCTGATGCTGAGATGTGCTGTCTGTTGCGGATCACCATTTTCCGAAGTCACCTGAAAATAATTTGGCCACAAACAGTGCCTTCAGAAACATTACATTTACATTTAAGTCATTTAGCAGACGCTCTTATCCAGAAGCGACTTACAAATTGGTGCTCACCTTAAGACATCCAGTGGAACAGCCACTTTACAATAGTGCATCTAAATCTTTTAAGGGGTGAAGGATTACTTTATCCTATCCTAGGTATTCCTGAAAGAGGTGGGGTTTCAGGTGTCTCCGGAAGGTGGTGATTGACTCCGCTGTCCTGGCGTCGTGAGAGTTTGTTCCACCATTGGGGGCCAGAGCAGCGAACAGTTTTGACTGGGCTGCGCGGGAACTGTACTTCCTCAGTGGTAGGGAGGCGAGCAATAGAGGTGGATGAACGCAGTGCCCTTGTTTGGGTGTAGGGCCTGATCAGAGCCTGGAGGTACTGAGGTGCCGTTCCCCTCACAGCTCCGTAGGCAAAGCACCATGGTCTTGTAGCGGATGCGAGCTTCAACTGGAAGCCAGTGGAGAGAGCGGAGGAGGCGGGGGTGACGTGAGAGAACTTGGGAAGGTTGAACACCAGACGGGCTGCGGCGTTCTGGATGAGTTGTAGGGGTTTAATGGCACAGGCAGGGAGCCCAGCCAACAGCGAGTTGCAGTAATTCAGACGGGAGATGACAAGTGCCTGATTAGGACCTATTACACCCTGACATCGTAAAATTAGATACATTCTGCTGTTAGTGATAAAACATGAAAATGGTCTCTGTGATGACACTCACAGTGACTCTACATGTTAGGAAAGGCATGTTTGTTCTACTACAGAAGGTGGAGAGACCAACCTGCCCCTGTCTGAGAGACCAACCTGCCCCGGTCTGAGACCAACCTGCCCCGGTCTGAGAGACCAACCTGCCCCGGTCTGAGAGACCAACCTGCCCCGGTCAGAGAGACCAACCTGCCCCGGTCAGAGACCAACCTGCCCGGTCAGAGAGACCAAACCTGCCCCTGTCAGAGAGACCAACCTGCCCCTGTCAGAGAGACCAACCTGCCCCTGTCAGAGAGACCAACCTGCCCCTGTCAGAGAGACCAACCTGCCCCTGTCAGAGACCAACCTGCCCTGTCAGAGACCAACCTGCCCCTGTCAGAGACCAACCTGCCCCTGTGTCAGAGACCAACCTGCCCCTGTCTGGAGAGACCAACCTGCCCCTGTCTGAGAGACCAACCTGCCCCTGTCTGAGAGACCAACCTGCCCCTGTCTGAGAGACCAACCTGCCCCTGTCTGGAGAGACCAACCTGCCCCTGTCAGAGAGACCAACCTGCCCTGTCAGAGAGACCAACCTGCCCCTGTCAGAGAGACCAACCTGCCCCTGTCAGAGAGACCAACTTGCCCCTGTCAGAGAGACCAACCTGCCCCTGTCAGAGAGACCAGCCTGCCCCTGTCAGAGAGACCCAACCTGCCCCTGTCAGAGAGACCAACCTGCCCCTGTCAGAGAGACCAACCTGCCCCTGTCTGAGAGACCAACCTGCCCCTGTCTGAGAGACCAACCTGCCCCTGTCTGAGAGACCAACCTGCCCCTGTCTGAGAGACCAACCTGCCCCTGTCTGAGAGACCAACCTGCCCCTGTCTGAAGACCAACCTGCCCCCTGTCTGAGAGACCAACCTGCCCCTGTCTGAGAGACCAGCCTGCCCCTGTCTGAGAGACCAACCTGCCCCTGTCTGAGAGACCAACCTGCCCCTGTCTGAGAGACCAACCTGCCCCGTCTGAGAGACCAACCTGCCCCTGTCTGAGAGACCACAACCTGCCCCTGTCTGAGAGACCAACCTGCTTCCTGTCTCCAGCCGGTGCTGCCACATGGTTCGGTGCTGCCACATGAAAGTACTCATACCCTTGAATTATTCAACATTTTGTTGTTACACCCTGAATAAAAAATGGATTAAACACAAAATGCCCCCATAATGACAAAGTGAAACTGTCAATACTTTGTAGAATCACCTTTGGCAGCTTTTCCAGCTGTGATTTTTTCTGGGGTAGTCTCTAGAGCTTTCCACACCTGGATTGTGCAACATTTCCGATTATTATTTTCAAAATTCTTCAAGCTCTTTCTAATTGGTTTTGATCATTGCTAAGCAACGATTTTCAGGTATTACCATAGATTTAAGCAACTCCAGTGTAGATTTGGCCTTGTGTTTTAGTTTATTGTCCTGCTGAAAGGTGAATTCATCTCCCAGTGTCTGGTGGAAAGCAAACCCCCCACCCCCCAAAAGAATCCTGTAGGATTTTGCCTGTGCTTATCTCCATTCTGTTTATTTTATATCTTGAAATCTCCACATTCCTTAACCATTACAAACCATTACAACTACCACGCTTGAAAATATGGAGTATGGTACTTAGTAATATATTGTATTGGATTTGCCCCAAACATAACACTTTGTACTCGGACAAAAAGTTGCAGTATTACTTTAGTGCTTTGTTGCAAACAGGATGCAGGTTTAGGAACATTTTTATTCTGTACAGTCTTCTGTCACGGGTTACTAGGAGTGGTGGGTAGGAGTCAGGTGCAGAGAACAGAGGGTTTACTAGGAGTGGTGGGTAGGAGTCAGGCGCAGAGAACAGAGGGGTTACTAGGAGTGGTGGGTTGGAGTCAGGCGCAGAACACAGAGGGGTTACTAGGAGTGGTGGGTAGGAGTCAGGCGCAGAGAACAGAGGGTTTACTAGGAGTGGTGGGTAGGAGTCAGGCGCAGAGAGCAGAGGGTTACTAGGAGTGGTGGGTAGGAGTCAGGCGCAGAGAACAGAGGTTCAGTGATTTAGATTTATTTCTCCGACACAAAACGGTCACGCCAAATACAGGGAGCATAAACACTGACTTGCCCAAACACAGGGCAAACGATCCAGAGAACAATGAAACACATCCACAACCGACAGAGAACACAAATAATCCCGCACAAACCTAAGCGTCCTAACAGGCTCAAATAGACCAAAAATCAAGAAACACAAACAGGTGCAACTAATAAGACTAAATTAACAGAAAAGGAAAAAGGGATCAGTGGCGGCTAGTAGATCGGCGACGAGGACCATCGAGCACCACCTGACCAGGCAGGGGAGCCACCTTCGGAGGGAGTCGGGACATCTTCCTTCTTTCACTCTGTCAATCGTCAGTTTTCTCCTATCACTGCCTATATCTTTGTAGGGACGGGTAGTGACTGGGTGTATTGATACATCATCCAAGGGTCTGCTTTTTATTGTTACCCATTTACCAATAGGTGCCCTTTGCGAGGCATTAGAAAACCTCCCTGGTCTTTGTGGTTGTTGAACCTGTGCTTGAAATTCAGTGCTCGACTGAGGAAATATCCACATTTATAAACACAGGGTCGCATTTTGTTATTTGAGAAATTTTTAGTTAATTCTGAGGGGAAGGTTGTGCAAATTTAACAGTACAAGGGGAGGATTGTGTGAAATTTGAGTAAACAGCAGGTACCTCTTTATGTGCAATTGTTTTGTTGAAGTCCACAAGTGTGTACGTGTGTGTACGTGTGTGTGCAATGTGTGCGATGTGCCTGCCTCCGCGTGCGCACAGAACCATATGTCTGCAAAAACATGAATTCAATCAAGAGGGAATAACACATAGGGAAAACACTCAATGATGACAGGAACCGTTTCCCTGCCTGTGAGTTTTATAACTTCATGCAGCTCACCACCCATCCCTCTATGGCGCCAGAGAGCCTAGGGGATCATAAACTGTCTCCCAAACTCCCAGTGACCTCTGCTACTAGGCCACCGATATGTTACTTAGGTGTGCTGCCTCCTAGCAACCTCCCAACAGTCCTTCTGCCTGCTCAGGACAGAGCCTCCTCAGTCTCTCTCCAAGTGGACAAGGGGATGGAATACGTTGGCAGAAGTGAGTGATGTTGTTATTGTGCATTTACTGTTGGTTCTTGGCTATTGCTAGTTGTAAATAGTAGTCTGATGCGATGTGTTATACAGTCCTTTGCTTCTGTCACTATCTCCTTACACAGTTAATATGATTATTGCTCGTGCTATTAGTCCTTCCTTCTCGTGCTATGTTTATTAGTATATTCATTCACACATTTTCTCTCTGTACAGAACCACGTCCAGCTCATATGTGCTCTGGAAATAAAGTCATTAAGTTTGTGTAACTCTGTGAGGTTGCCTTATTCCTCTGACCGGGTAAGGTGTCAGTGAATCACAGACCAGCCCAACCCGGAGAACCACTGCTCTGTCAATGGTGTTAACAATGAATCACTTACAGTCCCTCTTCTTAGATTGCCTATGATGGGAGGAACAGGATGTGGAATTGATGCATTGATTTGCACTCGGTTTTCATCATCATCATCTGCCTTGTTCACTTACCTCAAAGTGGTCTGACATGATGGTCTGAAAGTCATTCATAGATATTCAGGTGTCCTGTAGATCTCCTGAGCCTGGTCTCTAGACATGCTCCTCTCTCTGACCTAAGCCTCCCAGGAGCTGTAATTCTGCCTGCGTCGTGGCACTGCCAGTGTTATCCTCTCCAAGTGATAATCTTCTGTCCTTTATCTGCTGTGATTCGTACTGTTGTTCTGACACAGACAAAGAGGGCAGAGCATACACATACAAAAGACAATGTACTGATGCACACGAACATCCTTAACATCATCCCTGCCTAGGCTCACCGTACGTATGTCCCCATTACCAGTAAAACATGATCAAAAACCTATTTATTTCACTTACTTGCTGTGCTGTTTCGTTGTTCATTTGTTTAGTCTCAACCGGGATTTCATCATACATGTCAAGCAGTGAAGTTTCAGCTCTGTCTGTCCATGGCCACTCTTCCTCGGTGTGCACTGGCACTGTGTCCGTTTCCATCCTGTGTCTAACATTTGAGGAAAACTCTGTTTCTTGTCTGCATCGAAGTAGCGGTCCTTATACCAAGCATCAAGCATGGTGGCGACACAGTAAAGAGGCTCAGAGAGAATGCCACCGAATCGCTTGTTCACTTCCTCGAGTACTTTTGCAAGTTTCAACCCCACAGTCTGCTTCGGCAGTTTTGTTGAGCGTTTCATCTGCTGCAGATGCAGACGATTCGCTTATTTCTTGAGTTCGAATGGCGCTAGGAGTGTGTTCATGTTTCCAAGTTTCATGTTCATGTTTCCATGTTTCCATGTTCTCAAATGCCATTGAAATGGCAGTAGTGGTATGAGAACCAGCACATTCTTGAGCATGTAATACAGCTTTCCTCAGTACGAGATCCTCGTCAACACACTGTGCTGTCAGACTCGGCATGCTCATGAGGCTGACATCTGTTCCAAATGTCAGTCGTGAAGCAGTGACGCCCATAGCCATTATCTTGATGTTAACTGATTTCGCCTTTGAGTTGTCTTTTCTGCTTTTCTGTGTAGCGCTGTATTTTTCACGGCGCCATTACATCATATACCTACATTATATAGGTATGCACGTCAGCTTTGACATCAGCGTTAAACTAGACATCGGGCCGATGCCGATGTTGGCATTTTAAGCTAATATTGTCCGTCTGATGTACTTACCGATATATCGTGCATCCCTAACTAATTGTGTATGTTTCTTCATGTAAGGTACATTTCAACATTAGAAAACAGCCTTTTTGGTCCATGTGTTGGGATATAAGGGAAAAGGTGTATTCTTAGTCATAAGGATGCCTACACCTCTGTTAGTACTACAGTAGGTGGCAGCATAGGCCTCTCCAAGCCAACTCGTCCTTACATATACACATCCTTTCAAAAGTTTGGGGTCACTTAGAAATGTCCTTGTTTTTAAAAAAGGAAAGCACGTTGTTGTCCATTAAAATAACATTAAATTGATCAGAAATACAGTGTAGACATTGTCAATGTTGTAAATGACCATTGTAGCTGGAAACGGCAGATTTTTAATGGAATATCTACATAGGCATACATAGGCCCATTATCAGCTGTCACGACCGTCTGAAGAAGTAGACAAAAGCGCAGCGTGGTGAGCGTATATTACTTTATTTATATAAATGACGCCAACAAAACAAGAAACAAAGAATCGACGTGAAGCTTACGAGGGCTATAGTGCCACTAACAAATAACTTCCCACCATAACAAAAGGGAAAAAGACTTCCTAAGTATGATTCCCAGTCAGAGACAACGATAGACAGCTGTTGAGAATCTGGAGCATCAACATTTGTGGGTTTGATTACATTCTCAAAATGGCCAGAACCAAAGAACTTTCTTCTGAAACTCAGTCTATTTTTGTTCTGAGAAATGAAGGCTATTCCATGAGAAATTGCCAAGAAACTGAAGATCTCGTACAATCTGTGTCCTACTCCCTTCACAGAACCGCGCAAAATGGCCTAACCAGAATAGAAAGAGTAGTGGAGGCCCCAGTGCACAACTGAGCAAGAGGACAAGTACATTAGAGTGGCAGTTTCATTAAACTGCAAACAACGTCAACAATGGCGACTGATGCTGGCTCTAGGCAGAGTTGCAAAGAAAGACAATCTCCGACTGGCCAATAAAAATAAAATATTTAGATGGGCAAAAACACAGACACTGGACAGAGGAACTCTGCCTAGAAGGCCAGCATCCTGGAGTGGACTCTTCAAAAACAAGGACATTTCTAAGTGACTCCAAACTTTTGAACGGTGGTGTATATATATTTTTTTTAAGTAATTCTTGCAGAAAAACCATATCTGTTGACAGTCTCTTTTAAGTGTTCAAGAACCATATGCTTTTCTTTCCTTTCAGAACAGGTGTATATATACTGAGATCATGTGACAGATCATGTGTTACTTATATTGATTGCACACAGGTGGACTTAATTTTGTGACTTCTGAAGGTAATTGTTTGCACCAGATCTTATTTAGGGGCTTCATAGCAAGGGGGTGAATCCATATGCACACACCACTTTTCTGTTTTCATTTTTATTAAGTTATTTTTTTCCATTTCACATCACCAAATTGGACTATTTTGTTATTATGTCCATTACAGGAAATACAAATAAAAATACATTTAAATTACAGGTGGTAACACAACAAATAGGAAAAATGCCAAAGGGGGTGAATACTTTTGCAAGGCACTGCAGATGGAGACATCTTCCGGGTTGGGCGGCGGTGCCATCCGCGCGCCCGGTCTGCTTCGGTCTGCAGGTTGTATAACTTTTCATTACATTTCATTACATTTCATTATAATTACAGCGGTTTGATTTGTCTAATCTTAGCAATTTCTTCTTAGCTAGCTACATAGCCGTCTTTGTATCAAAGATAATTGCGTAATTATCGTATTTCATACGTCCTCCTATCTGCCCAGCAGCTAGCCAGCTAGCAAACGTTCACCGTCTACGTAGCACTGTAGTAACTATCACTCAGCTGAGCGACTTGATTAGTGTAGTGTTAGCTAGCTACATAGTTGTCTTTGCTGTCTTCAGTATCCAAGATAATGTGTAGTTTAGAGTGTGTAGTCTTAGAGTGATAATTGCGTAATTATCGTATTTCGTCGTCCTCCTATCTGCCCAGCAGCTAGCCAGCTAGCAAGCGTTCACCGTCTACTGCATTAGCACTGTAGTAACTATCACACTCAACTGAGCGACTTGATTAGTGTAGTGTTAGCTAGCTACATAGTTGTCTTTGCTGTCGCCATTGTATCAAGATAATTGTGTAGTTTAGAGTGTGTAGTCTTAGAGTGATTATCTTAATTTACAGGTTAGCTAGCCAGCTGTTTGTAGTCCTTAACGTAGGAGTCACTCCTAGCTAGCCAACAGCTAGCCAACGTCTACTGAATAGAACTTTCGCATTCGGTCGCATTCCCGCTCCACAGGTAGTATCACATTTTCATTTCATTTCATTACAGTCCCAACGGTGTGATTTGTTTGATCGTAGCTACATAGCTAGCTACATAGCGTCTTTGTTTCAAAGATAATTGTGTAGTCTAGAGCGATTTTCTAGGTTAGCTAGCCAGCTATTGTCGTTCTTTTAGCACGCGTAACGTAATCAACACTGCTAGCTAGCCAGCTGCCCCCCCAGGAATAGCAGCATTGTAGAAACTTTACACTCAACGGAACGACTTGATTAGTGTAGTGTCAACAACCAGACCACTGCCAGCTAGCCTACAAAGTCAACAACGCAGCCACTGCCAGCTAGCCTACCTCAGCAGTACTGTATCATTTTAATCATTTTAGTCAATTAGATTCTTGCTACGTAAGCTTAACTTTCTGAACATTCGGGACGTGTAGTCACTTGTCATTCAATCTCCTTTGCATTAGCGTAGCCTCTTCTCTAGCCTGTCAACTATGTGTCTGTCTATCCCTGTTCTCTCCTCTCTGCAGACCATACAAACGCTCCACACCGCGTGGCCGCGGCCACCTAATCTGGTGGTCCCAGCGCGCACGACCACGTGGGTTCAGGTCTCCGGTAGCCTCTGGAACTGCCGATCTCGGCCAACAAGGCAGAGTTCATCTCAGCCTATGCCTCCCTCAGTCCCTCGACTTCTTGGCACTGACGGGAAACATGGATCCACAGACAACACCGCTACTCCTACTGCTCTCTCTTCGTCCGCCCACGTGTTCTCGCACACCCGAGAGCTTCTGGTCAGCGGGGTGGTGGCACCAGGATCCTCATCTCCTCCCAAGTGGTCATTCTCTCTTTCTCCCCTTACCCATCTGTCTATCGCCTCCTTTGAATTCCATGCTGTCACAGTTACCAGCCCTTTCAAGCTTAACATCCTTATCATTTATCGCCCTCAGGTTCCCTCGGAGGAGTTCATCAATGAGCTTGATGCCTTGATAAGCTCCTTTCCTGAGGACGGCTCACCTCTCACAGTTCTGGGCGACTTTAACCTCCCCCCGTCTACCTTTGACTCATTCCTCTCTGCCTCCTTCTTTCCACTCCTCTCCTCTTTTGACCTCACCCCTCTCACCTTCCCCCCTACTCACAAGGCAGGCAATACGCTCGACCTCATCTTTACTAGATGCTGTTCTTCCACTAACCTCATTGCAACTCCCCTCCAAGTCTCCGACCACTACCTTGTATCCTTTTACCTCTCGCTCTCATCCAACACTTCCCACCTGCCCCTACTCGGATGGTATCGCGCCGTCCCAACCTTCGCTCTCTCTCCCCCGCTACTCCTCTCCTCTTCCATCCTATCATCTCTTCCCTCTGCTCAAACCTTCTCCAACCTATCTCCTGATTCTGCCTCCTCAACCCTCCTCTCCTCCCTTTCTGCATCCTTTGACTCTCTATGTCCCCTATCCTCCAGGCCGGCTCGGTCCTCCCCTCCCCGCTCCGTGGCTCGGCTGACTCATTGCGGAGCTCACAGAACAGGGCTCCGGGCAGCCGGCGGAAATGGAGGAAAACTCGCCTCCCTGCGGACCTGGCATCCTTTCACTCCCTCCTCTCTACATTTTCCTCCTCTGTCTCTGCTGCTAAAGCCACTTTCTACCCTCTAAATTCCAAGCATCTGCCTCTAACCCTAGGAAGCTCTTTGCCACCTTCTCCTCCCTCCTGAATCCTCCTCCCCCTCCCCCTCCTCCCTCTCTGCAGATGACTTCGTCAACCATTTTGAAAGAAGGTCGACGACATCCGATCCTCGTTGCTAAGTCAAACGACACCGCTGGTTCTGCTCACACTGCCCTACCCTGTGCTCTGACCTCTTTCTCCCTCTCTCTCCAGATGACATCTCGCGTCTTGTGACGGCCGGCCGCCCAACAACCTGCCCGCTTGACCCTATCCCCTCCTCTCTTCTCCAGACCATTTCCGGTGACCTTCTCCCTTACCTCACCTCGCTCATCAACTCATCCCTGACCGCTGGCTACGTCCCTCCCGTCTTCAAGAGGCGAGTTGCACCCCTTCTGAAAAAACCTACACTCGATCCCTCCGATGTCAACAACTACAGACCAGTATCCCTTCTTTCTTTTCTCTCCAAAACTCTTGAACGATGCCGTCCTTGGCCAGCTCTCCCTTATCTCTCTCAGAATGACCTTCTTGATCCAAATCAGTCAGGTTTCAAGACTAGTC
Source organism: Oncorhynchus nerka (assembly GCF_034236695.1). Classification (NCBI taxonomy): domain Eukaryota; kingdom Metazoa; phylum Chordata; class Actinopteri; order Salmoniformes; family Salmonidae; genus Oncorhynchus; species Oncorhynchus nerka. The sequence continues at coordinate 12,373 of NW_027036290.1, forward strand.
ATTCAACTGGAACTGCTCTTCTCTGTATCACGGGCACTCCGCACTGCTAAAGCTAACTCTCTCTCCTCTGCTCTCATCCTTCTAGACCTATCGGCTGCCTTCGATACTGTGAACCATCAGATCCTCCCTCTCCACCCTCTCCGAGTTGGGCATCTCCGGCGCGGCCCATGCTAGTTCGTCCTACCTGACAGGTCGCTCCTACCAGGTGGCGTGGCGAGAATCTGTCTCCTCACCACGCGCTCTCACCACTGGTGTCCCCCAGGGCTCTGTTCTAGGCCCTCTCCTATTCTCGCTATACACCAAGTCACTTGGCTCTGTCATAACCTCACATGGTCTCACCCTATCATTGCTATGCAGACGACACACAATTAATCTTCTCCTTTCCCCCTCTGATGACCAGGTGGCAAATCGCATCTCTGCATGTCTGGCAGACATATCAGTGTGGATGACGGATCACCACCTCAAGCTGAACCTCGAGGCAAGGCCAGACTGCTCTTCCTCCAGGGAAGGACTGCCCATTCCATGATCTCGCCATACCCTGCCTCACACAGGAGCGGCGCAGGTCCTAATCCAGGCACTTGTCATCTCCCGTCTGGATTACTGCAACTCGCTGTTGGCTGGGCTCCCTGCCTGTGCCATTAAACCCCTACAACTCATCCAGACGCCGCAGCCCGTCTGGTGTTCAACCTTCCCAAGTTCTCTCACGTCACCCCGCTCCTCCGCTCTCTCCACTGGCTTCCAGTTGAAGCTCGCATCCGCTACAAGACCATGGTGCTTGCCTACGGAGCTGTGAGGGGAACGGCACCTCAGTACCTCAGGCTCTGATCAGGCCCTACACCCAAACAAGGGCACTGCGTTCATCCACCTCTGGCCTGCTCGCCTCCCTACCACTGAGGAAGTACAGTTCCCGCTCAGCCCAGTCAAAACTGTTCGCTGCTCTGGCCCCCAATGGTGGAACAAACTCCCTCACGACGCCAGGACAGCGGAGTCAATCACCACCTTCCGGAGACACCTGAAACCCCACCTCTTTAAGGAATACCTAGGATAGGATAAAGTAATCCTTCTCACCCCCCTTAAAAGATTTAGATGCACTATTGTAAAGTGGCTGTTCCACTGGATGTCATAAGGTGAATGCACCAATTTGTAAGTCGCTCTGGATAGAGCGTCT
>NW_027036291.1:7500-13546 GCF_034236695.1 Oncorhynchus nerka
AGCCTGGTGACCCTAACTATTATACCCTTTAATGGGTACCTGCCTGGGGGCCCTAACTATTATACCCTTTAATGGGTACAGACAGCCTGGTGACCCTAACTATAATACCCTTTAATGGGTACAGACAGCTTGGGGGCCCTAACTATTATACTCCTTTAATGGGAAGGTATCCCGGCGGGGCCTTGGGAAGGTATCCCCCACGGGGCCTTGGGAAGGTATCCTCACGGGCCTTGGGAAGGTATCCTCACGGGGCCTTGGGAAGGTATCCCCACGGGGCCTTGGGAAGGTATCCCACGGCCTTGGGGGCATCCCCCACGCGGCCTGGGAAGGTATCCCCACGGGCCTTGGGAAGGTATCCCACGGGGCCTTGGGAAGGTATCCCCACGGGTCCTTCGGAAGGTATCCCCACGGGTCCTTCGAAGGTATCCCACGGGTCCTTCGGAAGGTATCCCCCACGGGTCCTTCTCGGAAGGTATCCCCCACGGGTCCTTCGGAAGGTATCCCCCACGGGGCCTTCGCTGGAAGGTACCCCCACGGGGCCTTCTGGAAGGTACCCCACGGGCCTTCGGAAGGTACCCCCACGGGCCTCGGAAGGTATCCCCCACGGGGCCTTCGGAAGGTATCCCCCACGGGGCCTGGAAGGTATCCCCCACGGGGCCTTCGGAAGGTATCCCACGGGGCTCGGAAGGTATCCCCACCTCTTGACCTAAAATGATGACATTAAAAGTCACTGGCCTACACAATACACCCTCATGTCAAAGTGAAATGATGTTTTCAGACATTTTTACAAATCAAACCAAATTAAAAGCGGCAATGTCTTCAGTCAATAAGTATTCAACCCTTTGTTATGTCGAGCCTAAATAGTTCAGGTGTAAGAATGTGCTCATCAAGTCACATAATAAGTTGCATGGATTCACTTTTTGAACGATTACCTCATCTCTGTACATACAATTATCTGTAAGGTCCCTCATCTCTGTACCCCACACATACTGTAATGTCCCTCATCTCTGTACAATTATCTTTAAGGTCCCTCATCTCTGTACCCCAACACATACTGTAAGGTCCCTCATCTCTGTACCCCACACATACTGTAATGTCCCTCATCTCTGTACAATTATCTTTAAGGTCCCTCATCTCTGTACCCCAACACATACTGTACGGTCCCTCATCTCTGTACCCCACACAGACAATTATCTGTAAGGTCCCTCATCTCTGTACCCCACACATACTGTAAGGTCCCTCATCTCTGTACCCCACACATACTGTAAGGTCCCTCATCTCTGTACCCCACACATACAATTATCTTTAAGGTCCCTCATCTCTGTACCCCACACATACTGTAAGGTCCCCATCTCTGTACCCCACACATACTGTAAGGTCCTTCATCTCTGTACCCCACACATACTGTAAGGTCCCCATTCTGTACCCCACACATACCGTAAGGTCCTCATCTGTACCCCACACATACTGTGTTGTCCCCATCTCTGTACCCCACACATACACTATCTGTAAGGTCCCCCATCTCTGTACCCCACACATACTGTAAGGTCCCCATCTCTGTACCCCACACATACTGTAAGGTCCATCTCTGTACCCCACATTACTGTAAGGTCCCTCATCTCTGTACCCCCACATACTGTAAGGTCCTCATCTCTGTACCCCAACACATACTGTAAGGTCCCTCATCTCTGTACCCACATACTGTAAGGTCCCTCATCTCTGTACCCCAACACATACTGTAAGGTCCTCATCTCTGTACCCCAGGTAGCCTAGTGGTTAGAGTGGAGGGGCGGCAGGTAGCCTAGTGGTTAGAGGGGAGGGGCGGCAGGTAGCCTAGTGGTTAGAGGAGGGAGGGGCGGCAGGTAGCCTAGTGGTTAGAGTGGAGGAGGGGCGGCAGGTAGCCCATGGGTTAGAGTGGAGGGAGGGGCGGCAGGTAGCCCAGTGGCTAGAGTGGAGTGGAGGCGGCAGGCAGCCCAGTGGTTAGAGTGGAGTGGAGGCTGGCAGGCAGCCCAGTGGCTGGAGTGAGTGGAGGCAGTGCAGGTAGCCCAGTGGTTAGGAGTGGAGTGGAGGGGCGGCAGGTAGCCTAGTGGTTAGAGTGGAGGGAGGGGATGGCAGGCAGCCCAGTGGTTAGGAGTGGAGTGGAGGGGCGGCAGGTAGCCCAGTGGTTAGAGTGGATGGAGGGGCCAGGCAGATTCAGTGGTTAGAGTGGAGGGGGCGGCAGGTAGTTCAGTGGTTAGATGAGTGGAGGGGCGGGCAGGCAGCCCATGGCCAGAGTGGAGGGGCGGGCAAGTAGCCCAGTGGTTAGAGTGCAGGGGGCAGGTAGCCCAGTGGTTAGAGGGGAGGCGGCAGATAGACAAGTGGCTAGAGGGGAGATGCAGGTAGCCAGTGGTTAGAGGGAGGGGCGGCCAGGTAGCCCAGTGGTTAGAGTGGAGGCGGCAGGCAGCCTAGTGGTTAGAGGGAGGGGCCCTATAGCCCAGTGGTCAGAGTGAGGGGCTGGCAGGCAGATCCATGGTTAGAGTGGAGGGGCGGCAGGTAGCCCAGTGGTTAGAGGGGGATGCAATAGCCCAGTGGTTAGAGCGCAGGGCGGCAGGCAGCTCCAGTGGTTAGAGCGCAGCTATGGCAGCCCAGTGGTTAGAGCGTAGGGGCGGCAGGTAGCCCAGTGGTTAGAGCGAGGGCGGCAGGCAGCCCAGTGGCCAGAGCGCAGGGGGGCAGGTAGCCTAGTGGTCAGAGTGAGGGGCGGCAGGCAGCCCAGCGGTCAGAGTGAGGCCTGGCAGGCAGCCCAGCGGCTCAGGTGGAGGGCTGCAGGAGCCCAGTGGTCAGGGGAGGGGGATGCAGGCAGTCCAGTGGCCAGAGTGGAGGGGCCTAAGGCAGCCCATGGCCAGATTTAGGCTGGCAGGCAGCCCAGTGGTTAGAGCGCAGGGGGCAGGTAGCCCAGTGGTTAGAGGAGGGGCTGCAGGCAGCCTAGTGGTTAGAGGAGGGCTTACAGGCAGACAAGTGGTTAGAGGAGATGCAGGTAGCCCAGCGGTTAGAGTGGAGGGGCGGCAGGTAGCCCAGTGGTTAGAGTGGAGGGGCTGGCAGGTATCCAGCGGTCAGAGGGGGATGCAGGTCCAGCGGTCAGAGCGCAGGGGCGGCAGGCAGCCCAGCGGTTAGAGCGCAGGGCTGGCAGGCAGCCAGCGGTCAGACGAGGGCGGCAGGGCAGTTCAACGGCTAGAGCGCAGGGGCGGCAGGCAGCCATGGTCAGAGCGTAGGGGCTGCAGTAGCCCAGTGGCCAGAGCGTAGGGACGGCAGGCAGCCAGTGGTCAGAGCGCAGGGGCGGCAGGCAGCCCAGTGGTTAGAGCGCAGGGCTGGCAGGCAGTCCAGTGGCCAGAGCGCAGGGGCGGCAGGTAGCCTAGCAATAGGAGCGCAGGGGCCAGGCAGATCCAGTGGTTAGAGCCGCAGGGCGGCAGGTAGCCCAGTGGTTAGAGCGCAGGTGGGCGGCAGCTGGCCTAGTGGTCAGAGCGCAGGGGCGGCAGGCAGCCCAGTGGCCAGAGCCGCAGGGGCGGCAGGCAGCCCAGTGGTTAGAGCCGTAGGGCGGCAGGTAGCCTAGTGGCCAGAGGGGGATGCAGGTAGCCCAGTGGTTAGAGCCGGAGGGGCGGCAGGCAGCCCAGTGGTTAGAGCGGAGGGGCGGCAGGTAGCCCAGTGGTTAGAGGAGATGCAGGCAGCTTCCAGTGGTTAGAGGGGGATGCAGGAGCCTAAAGGTTAGAGGGGAGGCGGCAGGTAGCCCAGTGGTTAGAGGGAGGGGCCCAGCCCAGTGGTTGAGTGGGAGGGGCGGCAGGCAGCCCAGTGGTTAGAGTGGAGGGGCAGGCAGCCCAGTGGTTAGAGGAGGGGTGGCAGGCAGCCCAGCGGTTAGGAGGGGCAGGGGGGCAGGCAGCCCAGTGGTTGAGGGCAGGGGCGGCAGGTAGCCCAGTGGTTGGGGAGAGGAGGCGGCAGGTAGACAAGTGGTTAGAGGAGGGGATGCAGGTAGCCAAGTGGTTAGAGGAGATGAGATCTAGTGGTAGCCCAGTGGTTAGAGGGGGATGCAGGTAGCCCAGTGGTTAGAGGGGAGGGGCCTAAGGTAGCCTAGTGGTTAGAGGGGAGGGGGCGGCAGGTAGCCTAGTGGTTAGAGGGAGGGCGGCAGGTAGCCTAGTGGTTAGAGGGGGACGCAGGTAGTCTAGTGGTTAGAGCGGAGGGATGCAGGTAGATCCAGCGGTTAGAGCGTGGCTGGCAGGCAGCCCAGTGGTTAGAGCGTAGGGCGGCAGGTAGCCCAGTGGTTAGAGCGCAGGGGCTAGCAGGGCAGCCTAGTGGTTAGACCGCAGGGGCGGCAGGTAGCCCAGTGGCTTAGAGCGTAGGGGCGGCAGCCCAGTGGTTAGATGTAGGGGCTGCAGGTAGCCCAGTGGTTGGGAGCCGTAGGGCTTGCAGTAGCCCAGTGGTTAGGAGCGTAGGGCTGGCAGTAGCCCATGGTTAGAGCGTAGCTTGGCAGGTAGCCTAGTGGTTAGAGCGTAGGGGCGGCAGGTAGCCTAGTGGTTAGAGCGCAGGGGCGGCAGGTAGCCTAGTGGTTAGAGCGTAGGGCGGCAGGTAGCCTAGTGGTTAGAGTGGAGGCGGCAGGTAGCCTAGTGGTTAGAGCGGAGGGCGGCAGGTAGCCTAGTGGTTAGAGGGGAGATGCAGGTAGCCCAGTGGTTAGAGGGGGATGCAGGTAGCCTAGTGGTTAGAGGAGGGCGGCAGGTAGCCTAGTGGTTAGAGTGGAGGGGCGGCAGGTAGCCTAGTGGTTAGAGTGGAGGGGCGGCAGGTAGCCTAGTGGTTAGAGTGGAGGGCGGCAGGTAGCCTAGTGGTTAGAGGGAGGGGCGGCAGGTAGCCTAGTGGTTAGAGGGAGGGCGGCAGGTAGACCATAGTGGTTAGAGGGGAGATGCAGGTAGCCTAGTGGTTAGAGGGGGATGCAGGTAGCCTAGTGGTTAGAGGGGAGGAGCGGCAGGTAGCCTAGTGGTTAGAGTGGAGGGGGGCAGGTAGCCTAGTGGTTAGAGGGGAGGGCGGCAGGTAGCCTAGTGGTTAGAGGGGAGGGCGGCAGGTAGACAAGTGGTTAGAGGGAGGGACGGCAGGTAGACAAGTGGTTAGAGGGGAGATGCAGGTAGCCTAGTGGTTAGAGGGGAGATGCAGGTAGCCTAGTGGTTAGAGTGGAGGGGCGGCAGGTAGCCTAGTGGTTAGAGGGGGGATGCAGGTAGTCTAGTGGTTAGAGCGGAGGGGATGCAGGTAGCCTAGTGGTTAGAGGGGAGACGGCAGGTAGCCTAGTGGTTAGAGCGGAGGGATGCAGGTAGCCTAGTGGTTAGAGCGGAGAGGCGGCAGGTAGCCTAGTGGTTAGAGCGGAGGGCGGCAGGTAGCCTAGTGGTTAGAGCGGAGAGGCGGCAGGTAGCCTAGTGGTTAGAGCGGAGATGCAGGTAGCCTAGTGGTTAGAGGGAGGGTGGCAGGTAGCCTAGTGGTTAGAGCGGAGGGGCGGCAGGTAGCCTAGTGGTTAGAGCGGAGGGCGGCAGGTAGCCTAGTGGTTAGAGCGGAGGGGCGGCAGGTAGCCTAGTGGTTAGAGCGGAGGGGCGGCAGGGTAGCCTAGTGGTTAGAGCGGAGGGGCGGCAGGGTAGCCTCGTGGTTAGAGCGGAGGGCGGCAGGTAGCCTCGTGGTTAGAGCGGAGGGCGGCAGGTAGCCTAGTGGTTAGAGCGGAGGGGCGGCAGGTAGCCTAGTGGTTAGAGCGGAGGGGCGGCAGGTAGCCTAGTGGTTAGAGCGGAGGGGCGGCAGGTAGCCTAGTGGTTAGAGCGGAGGGGCGGCAGGGTAGCCTAGTGGTTAGAGCGGAGGGGCGGCAGGTAGCCTAGTGGTTAGAGCGGAGGGCGGCAGGTAGCCTCGTGGTTAGAGCGGAGGGCGGCAGGTAGCCTAGTGGTTAGAGCGGAGGGGCGGCAGGTAGCCTAGTGGTTAGAGCGGAGGGCGGCAGGTAGCCTAGTGGTTAGAGCGGAGGGGCGGCAGGTAGCCTAGTGGTTAGAGCGTAGGGGCG
>NW_027036292.1:0-13549 GCF_034236695.1 Oncorhynchus nerka
GATACATAGATATATACATATTAGACACAGGTCGATATACATAGATACATAGACACAGGTCGAGATACACAGATACATAGAATACACAGACACAGGTCCAGACACATAGATTACATATATACATAGATCACAGGTCGAGATACATAGATACATTAGATTACATAGATATATATCGATATCACATAGACACAGGTCGCATGATGGCATAGATATATAGATACATAGATACATAGACACATAGATACATAGATATATAGATACATAGATACAGGTCGAGATACATTTTTTAGTAATCAAGGTGCCGAACAGTGACACATTCAATAATGTTTTGCACACTTTTGCCTGCATCTAGCTGATCTAGGGTGTAATCATTAGTCCAACAGTTGTGAACGAGAGTTTCTATTGGACAAATTCAGGTATGTTAATCCCTGTTTCATCCTTTTTGCTTCTGTTTCAGAAATGTTTTTCAACAGAATTGGCGGAATGAATACACCCCTGATCACACGCAAACTCACTTCACTTTCATAGCAGCCACATACAAACAGCATGATCACTTTGCTTGTTGTATAATTCCTTCTCGCTTCTACGCACTCTTGTCCTCTTACCTTTTCCCTTCGCTTGTTGACTTCAGCACAAAACCTTTCCAAGCAAAACCTTCATATCATAGCCACTAACCACTCCACAGAGCCTACATCATTGTCACCATATTACCAAATGTCATAGGTATCATGGCTACTATAACGAAAGGGTTGGTAAACCTGCTACAATCATGCAGTACAGTGTACAGTCAGAGAGCAGTTTTAGCAGTTACAATGGCGGGCCCTGGTGGCAATAAATTAATAAAACCAAAAGCTTACCTTGACTTGGAAGAGTTCTAGTGTTGGATAGCCACAGCCAGCTAGCTAACATAGCATCCCTCTCTGTTTGAGCCGGGTGTTTCAGTAGGCTAAACTAGCTAGCTGCATTCGGTGGCTAAGAGAACGTGAAGAAAATATAGCTAGGTCTCTCTCGCCCGCTCTCGCTTCTCCTTCAGTTTTGAATAAATGAATTTGTACAAAACTGTTAAACTATGATCTTTCTTTCTCTCTCTCTCTCTTTAAAAAAACTTTCACATTTTGAATAAATCAAACAGAGGAGGATGGTGCTCCCTTCCTCTTTAACAGATGATAGCAGGACATAATCCACTGGGTCAGCCATGGCAGAGGACAGCACCATAATTAACACGTCTCTGTGACGAACAGCTAATTAATGATAGAGGGAGATATCTGTGCTATCTCTCTCAGATAAATATAGTCCCAGGAAAGAAGGAAGGATAATTGCATATTTAGTGTTATACAAATTCAAATTGAATTAATTATTGAATTTATAGGCTACTGTTAGGGTAGCCCAATAAATAGATCAAATCAATCAATCAAATCAAATGTTATATGTCACATGCTTTATAGACAACAGGTGAGACTAACAGTGAAATGCTTTATAGACAACAGGTGTAGACTAACAGTGAAATGAAATGCTTTGTAGACAACTGGTAGACTAACGATGAAAGCTTGAAACAAGCGAGTGTAGACTAACAGTGAAATGCTTTGTAGACAACGGGTGTAGACTAACAGTGAAATGCTTTGTAGACAACAGGTGTAGACTAACAGTGAAATGCTTTGTAGACAACAGGTGTAGACTAACAGTGAAATGCTTTGTAGACAACAGGTGTAGACTAACAGTGAAATGCTTTGTAGACAACGGATTGTAGACTAACAGTGGAATGCTTTGTAGACAACGGATTGTAGACTAACAGTGAAATGCTTTGTAGACAACAGGTGTAGACTAACAGTGAAATGCTTTGTAGACAACAGGTGTAGACTAACAGTGAAATGCTTTGTAGACAACGGATTGTAGACTAACAGTGGAATGCTTTATAGACAACAGGTGTAGACTAACAGTGAAATGCTTTGTAGACAACAGGTGTAGACTAACAGTGAAATGCTTTGTAGACAACGGATTGTAGACTAACAGTGAAATGCATTGTAGACAACAGGTGTAGACTAACAGTGAAATGCTTTGTAGACAACAGGTGTAGACTAACAGTGAAATGCTTTGTAGACTACAACAAGGCAGTCCTTTTACAACAAGGCAGAGTTAAAAATAAGATGACTTAAAACAATTTTTTAAAGCAGTCACATGAGGAATAAATACACAGTTAATATCAAATAAATAAGAGTAGAAAATAACATGGTTATATTATTATGAAATAGAAAATAACATTTGGCTATATACAGGAGCAGAAAATAACATGGCTATATACAGGAAGTGGAAAATAACATGGCTATATTCAGGGAGAAAAATAACACAGCTCTATACAGGAAGTAGAAAATAACATGGCTATATGGAAGAAGAAAATAACATGGCTATATAGGAGTAGAAAAATAACATGGCTATATACAGGAGTTGAAAATAACATGGCTATATACAGGAAGTAGAAAATAACATGGCTATATACAGGAGAAAATAACATGGCTTATCTATATACAGGGAGTAGAAATAACCACGGCTTACATACAGGAGCAGAAAATAACATGGCTATCTATATACAGGAGTAGAAAAACATGCATTATATAATAGGAGTAGAAAATAACATGAACATATTACAGGAGCCAGAAAACAACACACATATTACATGGTGTTTAAAACAACATGCATATATACAGGAAAATAGAAAACAACATATATATACAATATATGCATGAATAACATGGCCATATATAGGAGTAGAAAATAACATGGCTACATAACAGGAGTAGAAAATAACATGGCTATATATAGGAAGCAGAAAATAACATGGCTACATACAGAAGCAGAAAACAACACGGCTACATATACAGGAAGCAGAAAATCAACATCATACATAATATGAAGCAGAAAATAACATTTACTACATACAGAAGCATAAATAACATTACTACATATAGGAGCAGAAAATAACATGGCCATCCATATTAACAGGAGCAGAAAACATACTTACTACATACAGGAAGTATGAATAACACGGATACATACAGGAGTAGAAAATAACATGGCTATAGGAAGTATGAATAACATCATTACATAATAGAAGCAGAAAATAACATGCATATATACAGGAGTAGAATAAACATGGCTATAGAAGCAGAAATGAAATATGGCTATATACAGAAGCAGAAATAATAGCATTTCAACATACAGGAGTAGAAAATAACACTGACTCTATATTACAGGAAGTATGAATAACATGGCTATATTATAGGAAGTATAAATAACATAATGACTGGATAATATAGGAAAATAATTACTTTATTATATACAGGAGAAAATAACATGGCTATATTATGAGCAGGAAAATAACATTGTCTATATACAGGGAGCAGATAATAACATGGCCATCCATCACAGAAATTAAAATAACATGGCTATATACAGGAGTAGAAAATAACATGGGCTATATACAGGAGTAGAAATAACATGGCTATATACAGGAGTAGTAATAACACGAGCCATATTACTATGAAGTAGAAATAACATGGCCATAAGAAAAAGGAAGCAGAAAATAACATGGCTATATACAGAAGTAGAAATAACATGGCCATATACAGGAAGTAGAAAATAACATACGTTTATATACAGGAAGTAGAAATAACATGGCTATATACAGGAAGTAGAAAATAACATGGCTATATACAGGAAGTAGAAAATAACATGGCCATATACAGGACGAGAAAATAACATGCTATATACAGGAAGTAGAAAATAACATGGCTATATACATGAAGTAGAAAATAACATGGCTATATACAGGAAGTATAAATAACATGGCTATATTATTGTGAGTAGAAAGAAACATGGCTATATACAGAAGTAGAAAATAACATGGCTATATACAGGAAGCATAAATAACATGGCCATATACAGGAAGCAGAAAATAACATAATATATACAGAAGCAGAAAATAACATGGCTATATATGAAGCAGTAGAAAATAGTATACTATTTATACTGTAGGTAGGGGTAAAAGACTAACAGCAACAGGATATATGTCACCTTCTGACCATAGTTCTTGTGTGTTTTCCTTGTTTTTGTGTTGGTCAGGACGTGAGCTGAGTGGGCATTCTATGTTATGTGTCTAGTTTGTCTATTTCTCTGTTTGGCCTGATATGGTTCTCAATCAGAGGACCAGGTGTTAGTCATTGTCTCTGATTGGGAACCATATTTAGGTAGCCTGTTTTGTGTTGGGCCTTGTGGGTGGTTGCTTCTGTCTTTGTGTTTTCTGCACCAGTTAGGACTGTTTCGACACGTTTATTGTATTGTTTTCTGTTCATGTTTAGTTTTCTCATTAAAAACATGAACTCTAATCACGCTGCGTTTTGGCCTCCCTTCCCAGGAAGAAAGCCATTACAATAGATAATAGACAGCAACAGCAGTATACTGTAGGTAGGGGCATATAGTGACTAATAACACATGAGGTAGGGGGTGATAATAGACACCAACAGCAGTATACTGTAGGTAGGGGTAAAGGATAGATAATAGACACTAACAGCAGTATACTGTAGGTAGGGTAAGATAATAGACAGTAACAGCAGTATACTGTAGGTAGGGGGTCAAAGGATAGATAATAGACAGTAACAGCAGTATACTGTAGGTAGTAGATGATAGATAATAGACAGCAATGCAGTATACTGAGGTAGGGGCAAAGGATAGATCATAGACAGTAACAGCAGCATACTGCAGGTAGGGAGTAAATGATAGATAATAGACAGTAACAACAGTATACTGTAGGTGAGGTAAAGGATAGATAATTTACAGTAACAGCAGTATACTGTAGGTAGGGGCAAAGGATAGATTAACAGACAGCAGTTGCTGGTGACACTGTGGGCAGATGTAAGGACAGAATGTGCACGCTGCTGCTGTTGTCCGCAGGTAGAGAGGTATAGTGACTGACCAACATGACAGACAACAGACAAGCATAGCAGCACAACCGTGGCAGATGCGTAAAGGATAGATAATAGACAGCAGCTGCTGGGCACACCGCAGGCAGGGCGGATTAGATTAACAGACAGCAACAGCAGTATACTGCAGGTAGGGCAAAGGATAGATTAACAGACGTTGCTGCAGCATACTGTAGGTAGGGTAAAGGATTGATAATAGACTGCAGCAAACAGTACACTGTAGGTAGGGGTAAAGGATAGATAATAGACAGTAAAGCAGTATACTGTAGGTAGGGGCAAAGGATAGATCATTTTAAATTTTTAGCTTTATTTAACTAGGCAAGATCAGTTAAGAACAAATTCTTATTTTCAATGACAGCCTAGGAACAGTGGGTTAACTGCCTGTTCAGGGCAGAAACGACAGATTTGGGTACCTTGTCAGCTCGGGGTTTGAACTTGCAACCTTCAGGTTACTAGTCCAACGCTCTAACCACTAGGCGTAAAGCCGCCCATAATAGTCAGTAACAGCAGTATACTGTAGTTAGGGGTAAGTGACTAGACAACAGGATAGATGATAGACAGCAACAGCCATATACTGTAGGTGAGGGCAAAGGATAGATAATAGACAGTAACAGCAGCATACCGTAGGTGGGGAGTAAAGGATAGATAACAGACAGCAACAGCAGTACCGGTGGTAGCAAATGACAGATAATAGACAGCAACAACAGCATACTGTAGGTGGGGAAAAGGATAGATTAATAGACAGCAACAGCAGTATACTGTAGGTGGGGCAAAAGGATAGATAATAGACAAGTAACAGCAGTATACTGTAGGTGAGGGCAAAGGATAGATAATAGACAGTAACAGCAGTATACTGTAGGTAGGGGTAAAGGATAGATAATAGACAGTAACAGCAGTATACTGTAGGTAGGGTAAAGGATAGATAATAGACAGTAACAGCAGCATACTGTAGGTAGGGGCAAATGATAGATAATAGACAGTAACAGCAGTATACTGTAGGTAGGGAGTAAAGGATAGATTAATAGACAGCAACAGATAGGGGGGCTGATAGATAAAAAGACAGTAACAGCAGTATACTGTAGGTAGGGTAAAGGATATAGATAATAGATAGTAAACAGCAGTATACTGTAGGTGAGGGGCAAAGGATAGATAATAGACAGTAACAGCAGTATACTGTAGGTAGGGGTAAAGGATAGATAATAGACAGTAACTGCAGTATACTGTAGGCAGGGGCAAAATGATAGATAACAGACAGCAACAACAGGTATACTGTAGGTAGGGGCAAATGGATAGATAATAGACAGCAACAGCAGTATACTGTAGGTAGGGGTAAAGGATAGATAATAGACAGCAACAGCAGTATACTGTAAGTGGGGGTAAAGGATAGATAACAGACCAGAAAGCAGTATACTGTAGGTAGGGGCAAAGGATAGATAATAGACAGCAACAGCAGTATACTGTAGGTAGGGCAAAGGATAGATAACAGACGGCAACAGCAGTATACTGCAGGGGGGCAAAGGATAGATAATAGACAGCAACAGCAGCATACCTGCAGGCAGGGGCAAAGGATAGATAATAGACTGCAACAGCAGCATAACTGCAGGCAGGGGCAATGGATAGATAATAGACAGTAAAGCAGTATATTGTAGGTAGGGGTAAAGGATAGATAATAGACGGTAACAGCAGTATACTGTAGGTAGGGGCAAAGGATAGATAATAGACAGTAACAGCAGCATACCGTAGGTAGGGGCAAAGGATAGATAATAGACAGTAACAGCAGTATACTGTAGGTAGGGGTAGAGGATAGATAATAGACAGTAACAGCAGTATACTGTAGGTAGGGGTAAAATGACTAGACAACAGGATAGATAATAGACAGTAACAGCAGCGTATGTAGTGAGTGTGAAAGTGTCGGTGTTTGAAAATAACATGGCTATATACAGGAAGTACAAACTAACCTGGCTATATACAGGGAGTACCAGTACTGAGTCGATGTGCAGGGGTACAAGGGAATTGAGGTAGATATGTACATATACTGTAGGTGGGGGTAAAGGATAGATAATAGACAGCAACAGCAGTATACTGTAGGTAGGGGCAAGGATAGATAATAGACAGCAACAGCAGCATACTGTAGGCAGGGCATAAAGACCTCAGACAACAGGATAGATAATAGACAGCAACAGCAGGCATACCCTGTAGGTAGGGGCAAAGGATAGATACCAGACAGTAACAGCAGTATACACCTGCAGGTAGAGGTAAAGGATAGATAATAGACAGCAGCAGCAGTATACTGCAGGTAGAGGCAAAAATGATAGATAACAGACAGCAACAGCAGCATACCTGCAGGCAGGGGCAAAGGATAGATAATAGACAGCAACTGTTAAGTACAATAGGACTGGGGCAAAATGATGATTAACAGACAGCAACAGCAGCATACTGCAGGCAGGGGCAAATGATAGATAATAGACAGCAAACAGCAGCACACTGTAGGTAGGGGTAAAGGATAGATCATTTTAATTTTTTACCTTTATTTAACTAGGCAAGATCAGTTAAGAACAAATTCTTATTTTCAATGACAGCCTAGGAACAGTGGGTTAACTGCCTGTTCAGGGGCAGAACGACAGATTTGTACCTTGTCAGCTCGGGTTTGAACTTGCAACCTTCAGGTTACTAGTCCAACGCTCTAACCACTCAGGCGACCTTGTCACCCCATAATAGTCAGTAACAGCAGTATACTGTAGTTAGGGGTAAAGTGACTAGACAACAGGATAGATGATAGACAGCAACAGCCGTATACTGTAGGTGAGGGTAAAGGATAGATAAGACAGTAACAGCAGTATACTGTGAGTGGGGGTAAAGGATAGATAATAGACAGCAACAGCAGTATACTGTAGGTAGGGCAAAGGATAGATAATAGACAAGTAACAGCAGTATACTGTAGGTGGGGATAAAGGATAGATAATAGACAGTAACAGCAGTATACTGTAGGTGGGGATAAAGGATAGATAATAGACAGTAAACTGTTTTATACTGTAGGTGAGGCAATTATAGATAATAGACAGTAACAGCAGTATACTGTAGGTAGGGGCAAAAATGATAGATAATAGACAGCAACAGCAGCATACTGTAGGTAGGGCTCTAAAGGATAGATAATAGACAGTAACAGCAGTATACTGTAGGTAGGGGAGGATAGATAATAGACAGTAACAACCAGTATACTGTAGGTAGGGGCAGAGGATAGATAATAGACAGTAACAGCAGTATACTGTAGGTAGGGGCAGAGGATAGATAATAGACAGCAAACAGGATACTGTAGGTAGGGGCAGGGGATAGATAATAGACAGTAACAGCAGTATACTGTAGGTAGGGGTAAAATGACTAGACAACAGGATAGATAATAGACAGTAACAGCAGCGTATGTAGTGAGTGTGAAAGTGTCGGTGTTTGAAAATAACATGGCTATATACAGGAAGTACAAACTAACCTGGCTATATACAGGGAGCACCAGTACTGAGTCGATGTGCAGATACAAGACAGCATATGTACATATACTGTAGGTGGGGTAAAGGATAGATAATAGACAGCATACTGTAGGTAGGGTATAGTGACTAGGCAACATGATAGATAATAGACAGTAGCAGCAGTATACTGTAGGTAAAGGTAAAGGATAGATAATAGACAGCAGCAGTATACTGTAGGTAGGGGTAAAGGATAGATAATAGACAGTATACTGTAGGTAGGGGTATAGTGACTAGGCAACATGATAGATAATAGACAGCAGCAGCAGTATACTGTAGGTAGGGGTAAAGGATAGATAATAGACAGTAACAGCAGTATACTGTAGGTAGGGGTAAAGGATAGATAATAGACAGTAACAGCAGCAGTATACTGTAGGTAGGGGTAAAGGATAGATAATAGACAGCAGCAGCAGCAGTATACTGTAGGTAGGGGTAAAGGATAGATAATAGACAGTAACAGCAGCAGTATACTGTAGGTAGGGGTATAGTGACTAGGCAACATGATAGATAATAGACAGTAGCAGCAGTATACTGTAGGTAGACGTAAAGGATAGATAATAGACAGTAACAGCAATATACTGTAGGTAGGGGTAAAGGATAGATAATAGACGGTAACAGCAGTATACTGTAGGTAGGGGTAAAGGATAGATAATAGACAGTAGCAGCAGTATACTGTAGGTAGGGGTAAAGGATAGATCATTTTAAATTTTTTACCTTTATTTAACTAGGCAAGATCAGTTAAGAACAAATTCTTATTTTCAATGACAGCCTAGGAACAGTGGGTTAACTGCCTGTTCAGGGGCAGAACGACAGATTTGTACCTTGTCAGCTCGGGGTTTGAACTTGCAACCTTCAGGTTACTAGTCCAACGCTCTAACCACTAGGCGACCTTGCCGCCCCATAATAGTCAGTAACAGCAGTATACTGTAGGTAGGGGTACAGGATAGATAATAGACAGTAACTGCAGTATACTGTAGGTAGGGGTAAAGGATAGATAATAGACAGTAACAACAGTATACTGTAGGTAGGGATAATGGATAGATAATAGACAACAGCAGTATACTGTAGGTAGGGTAAAGGATAGATAATAGACAGTAACAGCAGTATACTGTAGGTAGGGTAAAGGATAGATAATAGACAGTAACAGCAGTATACTGTAGGTAGGGGTAAAGGATAGATAATAGACAGTAACAGCAGTATACTGTAGGTAGGGGTAGAAGGATAGATAATAGACGGTAACAGCAGTATACTGTAAGTGGGGTAAGGATAGATAATAGACAGTAACAACGTATACTGTAGGTAGTAAAGGATAGATAATAGACAGTAACAGCAGTATACTGTAGGTAGGGTGTAAATGGATAGATAATAGACAGTAACAGCAGTATACTGTAGGTAGGGGTAAAGGATAGATAATAGACAGTAACAGCAGTATACTATAGGTAGGGATAAAGGATAGATAATAGACAGTAACAGCAGTATACTGTAGGTAGGGGCAAAGGATAGATAATAGACAGCAACAGCAGTATACTGTAGGTAGGGCAAAGGATAGATAATAGACAGCAACAGCAGTATACTGTAGGTAGGGGCAAAGGATAGATAATAGACAGCAACAGCAGCATACTGTAGGTAGGGGCAAAGATAGATAATAGACAGCAAACAGCAGTATACTGTAGGTAGGGGCAGAGGATAGATAATAGACAGTAACAGCAGTATACTGGTAGGTAAAGGGTAAACGACTAGACAACAGGATAGATAATAGACAGCAACAAAGTATGTAGTGAGTGTGAAAGTGTCGGTGTTTGAAAATAACATGGCTATATACAGGAAGTACAAACTAACCTGGCTATATACAGCAGTACCAGTACTGAGTCGATGTGCAGGGGTACAAGGGAATTGAGGTAGACATGTACATATACTGTAGGCAGGGCAAAGGATGATTAACAGACAGTATACTAGTAGGGCATAGTGATTAGGCAACATGATAGATAATAGACAGTTACCGCAGTATCCTGCAGGTAGAGATAAGGATAGATAATTATCCATCTCCACAGCATATATTGCCGGTAGGGGTCCAATTCATCCTCATAATAGACAGCAACAGCAGTAGTCCATTAACTGTCAGGTAGGGGCAAAGGATAGATAATAGACAGTAGCCACAGCATACTGTAGGTAGGGCAAAGGATAGATCATTTTAAATTTTTTACCTTTATTTAACTAGGCAAGATCAGTTAAGAACAAATCCTATTTTCAATGACAGTCTAGGAACAGTGGGTTAACTGCCTGTTCAGGGCAGAACGACAGATTTGTACCTTGTCATCCATCCCGGTTTGAACTTGCAACCTATACCGGTTACTAGTCCAACGCTCTAACCACTAGGCGACCTTGCCGCCCCATAATAGTCAGTAACACCAGTATACTGTAGGCAGGGCAAGGATAGATAATAGACAGCAACTGCAGTCACTGTAGGCAGGGCAAAGGTCATCGATACACAGATTGCAACAAACATCCATACTGTAGGCATACCGCCGTAATGGATCCATAATAGACGGTAACAGCAGTATACTGTAGGTAGGGGCAAAGGATAGATAATAGACAGTAACAGCAGTATACTGTAAGTGGGGGTCCAGGATAGATCCAGTAATGCAATACTGCAGACAGTAATAGACAGTCAGTATACTGTAGGGTAGAGGATAGATAAAGACGATAGTATACTGTAGACAGCATCCAGATATAGTATACTGTATAGGTAGGGCAGGATAGATAATAGACGAGTAACAGCAGTATACTGTAGGTGGGGTAAAGGATAGATAATAGACTTAACAGCAGTATACTGTAGGTAGGGTAAAGGATAGATAATAGACAGCAAATAAGCAGTATACTGTAGGTAGGGGTAAAGGATAGATAATAGGACAGTAACAACAGTATACTGTAGGTAGGGGGTAAAGGATAGATAATAGACGGTAACAGCAGTATACTGCAGGTAGGGTAGAGGATAGATAATAGACAGTAACAGCAGTATACTGTAGGTAGGGGTAAAATGACTAGACAACAGGATAGATAATAGACAGTAACAGCAGCGTATGTAGTGAGTGTGCAAAGTGTCGGTGTTTGAAAATAACATGGCTATATACAGGAAGTACAAACTAACCTGACTATAGACAGGAGTACCAGTACTGAGTCGATACCGTGCAGGGTACAAGGGAATTGAGATACATATACTGTGGATATAATAGACAGGATATACTGTAGGTAGGGTAAAGGATAGATAATAGACAGTAACAGCAGTATACTGTAGGTAGGGGTATAAAGGATAGATAATAGACAGTAACAGCAGTATACTGTAGGTAGGGGTATAGTGACAGCAGACAACAGGATAGATAATAGACAGTAACAGCAGTATACTGTAGGTAGGGGTAAAGGATAGATAATAGACAGCAACAGCAGTATACTGCAGGTAGGGGCAAAGGATAGATAATAGACAGTAACAGCAGCATACTGTAGGTAGGGGTAAAGGATAGATAATAGACAGTAACAGACAGCATACTGCAGGTAGGGGCAAAGGATAGATAAATAGACAGTAACAGCAGTATACTGTAAGTGGGGTAAAGGATACAGCAACAGCAGTATAACAATAGACACAACAGCAACACAAGTGGGGTATGATATACAGTAACAGGTAGGAAGGTAGGGGTAAAGGATAGATAATAGACAGTAACAGCAGTATACTGTAGGTAGGGGTAGAGGATAGATAATAGATAGCAACAGCAGTATACTGTAGGTAGGGGTAAAGGATAAAGGATAGATAATAGGGGTACAGAACAGCAGTATACTGTAGGTAGGGGTAAAGGATAGATAATAAACAGTAACAGTGCAGGCATACCTGTAGGTAGATGTAAAGGATAGATAATAGACAGCAAATCAGTATACTTACTGTAGGTAGGGCAAAGGATAGATACACAGACAACAACAAGCAGTATACTGTAGGTAGGGGTAAATGATAGATAATAGACAGCAACAGCAGCATACTGCAGGCAGGGCAAATGACAGATAATAGACAGCAACAGCAGTATACTGCAGGTAGGGGCAGAGGATAGATTAATAGACAGTAACAGCAGTATACTGTAGGTAGGGGTAAAATGACTAGACAACAGGATAGATAATAGACAGTAACAGCAGCGTATGTAGGAGTGTGAAAGTGTCGGTGTTTGAAAATAACATGGCTATATACAGGAAGTACAAACTAACCTGGCTATATACAGGAGTACCAGTACTAGTCGATGTGCAGGGTACAAGGGAATTGAGGTAGATATGTACATATACTGTAGGTAGGGGGTAAAGGATAGATAATAGACAGTAACAGCAGTATACTGTGGTAGGGCAAAGGATAGATAATAGACAGTAACAGCAGTATACTGTGGTAGGGGTAAAGGATAGATAATAGACAGTAACAGCAGTATACTGCAGGTAGGGGTATAGTGACTAGACAACAGGATAGATAGTAGACAGTAACAACCAGTATACTGTAGGTAGGGGTAAAGGATAGATAATAGACAGTAACAGCAGCATACTGTAGGTAGGGTAAAGGATAGATAATAGACAGTAACAGCAGTATACTGTAAGGTAGGGGTAAAGGATAGATAATTGACATAACAGCAGTATACTGTAGGTGAGGGCAAAGGATAGATAATTGACAGCAGCAAACCGTGTTGGGCAAAATGGATAGATAATTGACAGTAACAGCAGGTAGGCAGGGGTAAAGCAGATAATAGACAGCAAAAGCAGTATACTGTAGGTAGGGGTAAAGGATAGATAATAGACAGTAACAGCAGTATACTGTAGGTAGGGAGTAAAGGATAGATAATAGATAGTAACAGCAGTATACTGTAGGTAGGGGTAAAGGATAGATAATAGACAGTAACAGCAGTATACTGTAGGTGAGGAATAAAGGATAGATAGACAGTAACAACTGAAATGCTGATTGGGGGTGAAGGATAGATAATAGACAGTAACAGTAGTATACTGTAGGTAGGGAGTGAAGGATAGATAATGACAGTAACA
>NW_027036293.1:0-13550 GCF_034236695.1 Oncorhynchus nerka
CGAATAAACCTTTCCAAGCCAAACCATATAATAACCACTACATACAGCCTACATCGTTGTCACCATATTAGCTAAAGTAACGTGATAGTCAACATAGCTAATATAACTATTGTGTTAGTAAACCCGCTACAATCATGCAGTAACGTTACAGTGTACAGTCAGTAGCTGTTCAATAAGCAGTTTAGCAGTTACACCGGCGGGCCCCGGTGGCAATACATTTGTAAAACCAAAAGCTTACCTTTACAGTGTGTTTTAATCAATTATTTGGTGAGGTGATTATATTTAGTATAGTTTTATCTAAAAAGGAACGCTTTTTAAATCAATGTTTTTATGAAATTCACTGAGGATAATTGTCCTCCCCTTCCTCCTCTGAGGAGGAGCTTCCACATTGATATAAAATGTATCGATTTATTTAAATCAAATCTATGGTATACCCCCCCTGTATGAGGACACTTTACCACAGAATAAACTCCATGCTGTATGATATCACAGAAGTCCTTTATCTTTTATGATAAGATGTATCTCTGTTTTTAATGTATCTCTATGGTATAGCCCCTGTTTGATCCTATATACAGCTAACAGGATTCAAAAGCTTGTTGCTTAACGCCATTCTCAATACCACTATAAACCCCTAATAATTCTGTTATAGGATGATTGCATTATAACCAAAGCAGCCATGACTATATTGGGATTTGGAAGAGGAGGGTGGGACTGCACACAGACCCACAGATCACAATCCCATCCAAATGTAGCCGCGTAGGGTTGACGCCACCGAACGTACAATAGCTACTTCGTGTAACCCCTCAGAACTATGAGATGAGACTCGTACCTCTCATTGACTGAGCAATAACACACACACACACACACACACACAGGCTTCCTACTTAATTATCTCCCTAATGGTGGAGGAGAATGGCATTTAATTACCTAGGCCAAGAGAGACAGCGAGGTACATGGATTTAATTTTACGTGCAAAACTAGGATGATGGGATGATTTGCAGTTGTTTGCACATGCAGTGCCTTCAGAGACACACCCCTTGACTTTTTCCACATTTTCTTGTGTTACAAAGTGAAATTCAAATGGATTTAATTGCAATTTTTTTGTCAATGATCTCCACAAAATACTCTGTACTGTCAACATTTGTAAAAACAAATATGAAAAATAAAATACTAATATATCTTGATTAGATAAGTATTCAACCCCGAGTCAATGCATGTTTGAATCACCTTTAGCAGCAATTACTGCTGTGAGTCTTTCTGGGTACGTCTCTAAGAGCTTTCCACACCTGGATTGTACTACATTTGCTGATAATTTTTTTCCAAATTCTTCAAGCTCTGTCAAATTGGTTGTGGATCATTGCTAGACAACCATTTTCAGGTCTTGTCATAGATTCACATGCAGATGTAATTCAAAACTGTTACTCAGCCGCTCAGGAAGATTCAATGTCTTCTTGGTAACCAACTCCATTATAGATTTGGCCTTGTGTTTTAGGTTATTGTCCTGCTGAAAGTTTAATTAATCTCCCAGTATCTTCGGAAAGCAGATTGAACCATGTTTTCCTCTAGGATTTTGCCTGTGCTTAGCTCCTTTCCATTTATTTTTTATCCTGAAATACTCACCAGTCCTTAATGCTTACAAGCATACCCATGACATAATGTAGCCACCACTATGCTTAAAAATATGGGGAGTGGTACTCAGTAATATGTTGTATTGAATATGACCCCAAACATAACACTTTGGATTCAGGACAAAAGGTTAATTGCATTGCCACAGTTTTTGCAGTATTACTTTAGTGCCTTGTTGCAAACAGTATACATCATTTGGAATTGTTTTATTCTGTACAGGCTTACTTCTTTTAGCGCTGTCAATTAAGTTAGTATTGTGGAATAACTACAATGTTGTTTATCCATCCTCAGTTTTCCTGTCACAGCCACTACTTAAAACTCTGTAACTGTTTTAAAGTCCCCATTGGCCTCAAGGTGAAATCAGTGAGCGGTTTCCTTCCTCTTCAGCAACTGAGTTAGGAAGGACGTCTGTATCTTTGTAGTGACTGGATGTATTGATACACCATCCAAAGTGTAATAAATAACTTCACCACGATCAAAGGGATATTCAAAGCCTGCTTTTCTTTACCCATCTACCCTTCTTTGTCACACCCTGACCTTAGTATTCTTTGTTTTCTTTGTTATTTTGGTTAGGTCAGGGTGTGACATGGGTGATGTATGTGTTTTTGACTTGTCTAGGGGTTTTGTATATTTATGGGGGTGTTTCCTATCTAGATGATTTTGTAAGTATCCCATCAAATATGGATTTTCATCACACTGCATCTTGGTCCTCCTCTCTTTCACCCGAAGACAGTCGTTACAGAATCACCCACCATCAAAGGACCAAGCAGCGTGGTAACGGGCACCAGCAGGAGATGCAGCGATATCAGGACTTCTGGACATGGGAGCGAGATCTGGACTATGTCACTACTTGGGTGGAGATAGACAGGTGGGTGGTCGACCCAGGGAGAGTGCCGGAGCCCGTCTGTGATTCTCTGGAGCAGTGTGAGGAGGGAAACCTGCGAATGGAGTAAGCACGGTGGCGCCGTAGGAAGCCCGAGAGGCAGACCCAAACATGTCTTGGGGGTGGCACATGGGGAGTGTGGCGAAACCAGGTAGGAGACCTGCGCCAATTCCCCGTGCTTACTGTGGAGAGAGAGGGCGTCGTACTGGTCAGGCAGCGTGTTATGCGGTGGAACACACGTTGTCTCCAGTACGCGTGCTTAGCCCGGTGCGCTACATCCTAGCTCCCCGCATCTGCCGGGCTAGGGTGAGGATCCAGCCAGGGCAGATGGTGCCAGCTCTGCTCTCCAGACAGCCAGTGGGTCTCCTCGGGCCAGGAAATCCTGTGCCGGCATTACGCACTGTGTCTCCCGTATGTCTGCACAGCCCATTGCGTCCTGTGCCTGTGCCCCGCACGTGCCGGGCTAGAGTCACCATCCAGCCAGGACGGGTTGTGCAGGCCATTAGCTCGAGACCTCCAGTGCGTCTTCACGGTCCGGTCTATCCAGTACCACCAGTGCCAACACCACGCACCAGACCTCCAGTACGCCTCCACAGCCCAGTACATTCTGTTCCTCCTCCCCGCACTCGCCCTGAGGTGCGTGTCCTCGGCCCAGTACCACCAGTACCGGCACCACGCACCAGGCCTACAGTGCGCCTCGCCAGTCCAGAACGTCCGGCAACAGTACCCAGTCCAGAGCATCCGGCAACAATACCCAGTCCAGAGCATCCGGCAACAGTACCCAGTCCAGAGCGTCCGGCAACAGTACCCAGTCCAGAGCGTCCGGCAACAGTACCCAGTCCAGAGCGTCCGGCAACAGTACCCAGTCCAGAGCGTCCGGCAACAGTGCCCAGTCCAGAGCGTCCGGCAACAGTACCCAGTCCAGAGCGTCCGGCAACAGTGCCCAGTCCAGAGCGTCCGGTAACAGTGCCCAGTCCCGAGCATCCGGCAACAGTGCACAGTCCAGAGCGTCCGGCAACAGTGCCCAGTCCAGAGCGTCCGGCAACAGTACCCAGTCCAGAGCGTCCGGCAACAGTACCCAGTCCAGAGCGTCCGGCGATAGTCCGCAGACCGGAACCTCCTATGACGAGCCGCAGACCGGAACCTACCGCGACGGGTCACAGTCCGGATCCGCCAGAATCTCCCTCCAGTCCGGATCCGCCAGAGTCTCCCTCCAGTCCGGATCCGCCAGAGTCTCCCTCCAGTCCGGATCCGCCAGAGTCTCCCTCCAGTCCGGATCCACCAGAGTCTCCCTCCAGTCCGGATCCACCAGAGTCTCCCTCCAGTCCGGATCCGCCATAGTCTCCATCCAGTCCGGATCCGCCAGAGTCTCCATCCAGTCCGGATCCGCCAGTCTCTCTCCAGTCCGGATCCACCAGAGTCTCCCTCCAGTCCGGATCCACCAGAGTCTCCCTCCAGTCCGGATCCGCCAGAGTCTCCATCCAGTCCGGATCCGCCAGAATCTCCCTCCAATCCAAAGGCGCCACTCACTCCAGACTCGACCATCAGTCCAGTGGCGTCCTCTAATCCGTGGTCGGCGGTGAGAGTTCCCGCTCCAGAGACATTAAGTAAGTGTGACCACCTCGGATTTATGCCCACCCAGACAGTGTTACGTGTGTGGCCGGGAGTCCGCACCTTTGGGGGGAGGGGTACTGTCACACCCTGACCTTAGTATTCTTTGTTTTCTTTGTTATTTTGGTTAGATCAGGGTGTGACATGGGTGATGTATGTGTTTTAGCTTGTCTAGGGGTTTTGTATGTTTATGGAGGTGGGCCTATCTAGGTGTTTTTGTAAGTCTATGGTTGCCTAGATTGGTTCTCAATTAGAGGCAGCTGTCTATCGTTGTCTCTGATTGGGAACCATAGGCAGCCATATTCTTTGGGTATTTTGTGGGTGATTGTTCCTGTTTCCAGTGTTCCTATGTGTTAGTGTTCACGTTACGGGACTGTTTCGTCTTCGGTCCTTTCTGTCGGTTTATTGTTTTTGTTCAATGTTTAAGTATCCCATTAGATATGGATTATCATCACGCTGCATCTTGGTCCTCCTCTCTTTCACCCGAAGACAGTCGTTACATTCTTTGAAAGGCATTGGAAGTCCTCCCTGGTCTTTGTGGTAGAATCTGTTCCCTGACATTCCCTGCTCAACTGAGGGATCTTACAGATAATTTAACGTGTGGGGTACAGAGATGAGGTAGTCATTAAAACATTCTACTTATTATGTGACTTGCTTAGCACATTTTTACTCCTGAACATATTTAGGCTTTCCATAACAAAGGGGTTGAATACTTATTACCTCAAAAAGTTTCAGCTTTTCACTTTTTTTTTAATTTGTAAAAATAAAATAAAACATAATTCCACATTGACATTATGGGTTATTGTGCGTAGGCCAATGTCAAAACAATCTCTAATCAATCAATTAATTCAGGCTGTAACACAACAAAATGTAGAAACAGTCCAAGGCTGAGAATACTTTTCGAAGGTAACGTATGCAACAAACTGAAACTACCATACCCGGCAAAAACTACCACAACAACAACCACAACTATCATACCCGGTGTTGAATCCACCGTTGTAGTATCTGATGAATACATCATAATATAAAATATATTCACTTCAAATATAGCTCTTTACGTTAATATACAGTAAACATAAGAATATACCGTTAAAACCATATCATATAATGGCTATATAATAGCTCCCTGAGAAGTAAACATTGAAAGGTGAAACAGGGTTAAGCTTCTCAATATTCTATCAAGACAGCTGCTACCATGAGAGTTGGTCGTCAAGGCTCCTGAGAACAGCCTGTCGAAGAAGTATTTGTAAATGAACATAAAGTCTGGAGAGAGCGGAAAAATGACGAAACTTTTCTCACCTCAGATGACATTGCCTCCCTGGCAAATAGTCTAAACATTGAAAGGCGGTTGCACATGGAAAATGTTGTGCACCATATAGGGAATATGGTGCAAGGAGAGGAGGAAATGAAGAACCCCTCTCACCTCCAATGCCATTTGCTCCATGCCAAAGGGCATTGCCATCAAACTGAGGCTGGTGCTTTAATCCTGGGTAATCTGTCTTCAAAGGCCAGGGAACTGAACCACTTCGGTAAAGAATGGGAGCTATCACTCTGTCAGCACTCTCATATGGGTAGTCAGGAAGGCTCAGACTGCGACTCGGTTGTCTACCCTACTTACACACTCCCCTTGAAGGACTTAAACAGATTGGATTGGTGAAAACATTGTCTTGAAGGAGAAGTAGGGTGCAAGTGTAAACTCTGGACTGCTACAGTTTCTTCCCTTCTGCAGTGGGTTTGGCCTTCTGCAGTGGGTTTGGCCTTCCACTCATCTGAGGAGAGGGGACCCAAATAAACTAGAGTACACCCATAGAGACTATAGGTAACCATAGAGACTAGAGGAAACCCATAGAGACTAGAGGAGACCCATAGAGACTAGAGGAGAACCCATAGAGACAATAGGAGACCCATAGAGACTAGAGGAGACCCATAGATACTAGAGGAGAACCCATAGAGACTATAGGAGACCCGTAGAGACTAAAGGAGACCCATAGAGACTCGAGGAGACCCGTTGAGACTCGAGGAGACCCATAGAGACTAGAGGAGACCTATAGAGACTAGAGGAGACCCATAGAGACTAGAGGATAACCTAAAGAGACTATAGGATACCTATAGAGACTAGAGGAAACCCATATATACCAGAGGAGAACCCATAGAGACAAAAGGAGACCCATAGAGACTAGAGGAGACCCATAGAGACCAGAGGAAGACACCTCTAGTGTGTGGATGCAGAGTTATGATGCAAAGGTAAAAGACAATCATCCACAATTTATACATCCCACCCAGCTGTCCAATGGGATTGTGTGTACATACTGTCCAATGGGATTGTGTGTACATACTGTCCAATGGGATTGTGTGTACATACTGTCCAATGGGATTGTGTGTACATGCTGTCCATTGGGATTGTGTGTACATACTGTCCAATGGGATTGTGTGTACATACTGTCCAATGGGATTGTGTGTACATACTGTCCAATGGGATTGTGGGTACATACTGTCCATTTGGGATTGTGTGTACATACTGTCCATTGGGATTGTGTGTACATACTGTCCATTGGGATTGTGTGTACATACTGTCCAATAGGATTGTGTGTACATACTGTCCAATGGGATTGTGTGTACATACTGTCCATTGGGAGTGTGTGTACATACTGTCCAATGGGATTGTGTGTATATACTGTCCAATGGGATTGTGTGTACATACTGCCCATTGGGATTGTGTGTACATACTGTCTAATGGGATTGTGTGTACATACTGTCCAATGGGATTGTGTGTACATACTGCCCATTGGGATTGTGTGTACATACTGTCCAATGGGAGTGTGTGTACATACTGTCCAATGGGAGTGTGTGTACATACTGTCCAATGGGATTGTGTGTACATACTGTCCAATGGGATTGTGTGTACATACTGTCCAATGGGATTGTGTGTATATACTGTCCATTGGGATTGTGTGTAAATACTGCCCATTGGGATTGTGTGTACATACTGTCTAATGGGATTGTGTGTACATACTGTCCAATGGGATTGTGTGTACATACTGCCCATTGGGATTGTGTGTACATACTGTCTAATGGGATTGTGTGTACATACTGCCCATTGGGATTGTGTGTACATACTGTCTAATGGGATTGTGTGTACATACTGTCTAATGGGATTGTGTGTACATACTGTCTAATGGGATTGTGTGTACATACTGCCATACTGTCCAGATAATGTAAATATAGACTGAATAAATCACCATGCTTCCTTGAAGTGCCAATAGAACTGCTGAAGTGTGTGTGTGTGTGTGTGTGTGTACGCTCATGGGTGTTTATGTGTGTTTGTGTGTGTGTGTTGAAGTGTTGAAGTGTAATCAGAAAAGCCCTGATCTCCCCTGCGGGGGCTCCTTCTACATCAGAGATGCTCACAGTTGAATTATAGATGATGGGTTCTGTAAAGCATAAATGTTGAATATCACCTATGAACGTAACTGTTGAAGATCACCTATGCACACAGAACAGAAACGCTGTAGGATCTGAGGTGCGAAATAGCTGAGAAATGTGTCACGTCAAATACAATGTCTGTCTGTGGGGTATAAACACTTTAACCATGACAGCGAGTCAGAACTAACATACAAATATTAAAGACATGCTCTGGAACTTTGGCACATTTTAAGTATTTTTTAGGCTGGATGTGTCAATGTGTAGTTCGTACATACATAATCTCAGAGCAGAATTACTATTTTACCTCAATTAGCCCCCTTGTTTGAAAACGACTGTTTTTCTGGAAGCTGTGCTGTGGCATTTTACCTAAACCCCCCCCCCCCCCCCCCCACGTGGGCCGGCCCCCTAGCAATTCAAGTTCAACCAATGAGCTTCAGCCCCTCACCATTTGAGTGACAGCTAGCAAGATGCACACACAGCAATGTGATAGACAGAGCAATGACGTGGTGCATATATTGGCACTATTTTCAGGGACCACTTTTAGCTCGTGAGCTACTATCAGAAATACTGGCTAAGAAGTTATTTAAAAAGTACAGGAGAATCTCTTTAATATGAAGATGCTAAAATACCCCAAACACAAACATGCAAATACACACACAAACATGATGTAGGCTACTGTATCTGCCTACATTCACAAACATGATGTAGGCTACTGTATCTGCCTACATTCACAAACATGATGTAGGCTACTGTATCTGCCTACATTCACAAACATGATGTAGGCTACTGTATCTGCCTACATTCACAAACATGATGTAGGCTACTGTATCTGCCTACATTCACAAACATGATGTAGGCTACTGTATCTGCCTACATTCACAAACATGATGTAGGTTACTGTATCTGCCTACATTCACAAACATGATGTAGGCTACTGTATCTGCCTACATTCACAAACACGATGTAGGTTACTGTATCTGCCTACATTCACAAACATGATGTAGGCTACTGTATCTGCCTACATTCACAAACTTGACAAATCACATTTAGGTCGATTTGCACCATAAAACTGCTAGTGCAATCAACAGTGTGAAGGTATACATCTGTCCTTCATCAATATTGACAGTCCGCACATCCAGAATCCACAAACAATGTACAGGACTTTTAACTCAGGCTCTAGGTACAATAACTGTGGATGCTAGAGAGGAATTGAGAGTGATCATATTCATTGCAGTACATCTGTAACAAGCCTTCAGCTGCTAACTTCCACATTTCAGGAATTTCAGCTACGAAGCCCAGCGAGCCAAATCAATAGAGTATCGAACGAGGTCAGGCTCTTCAAAACCTCTCTCTCTCTCTCTCTCTCTCTCTCTCTCTCTCTCTCTCTCTCAGCTGAGGTCTGGAAACACTGGAGAAGATAAACTATGTGAATTTAATTATTTAGTGCTGATCGTGTATCAGTAGCACACCAAAGAGACACTATGAAGACACGCAATGTACAATAAAATACCTTGCTGATGGTAAATATATCTTAAAACAGAGTTTCTCTCACAAAACTGTGACAGGAAATGTGTGAGTCTAATTTTGGAATGTGTGGCGTCATGGTGTCTTCCATTAAGACCAATGGATGTATCCATCCTCCAACAAGACATCACAAATGGCAACCTATTCCCTATATAGTGCACTACTTTTGACAAGGGCCCTATGGGGCTCCATATGGGCTCTGGTCAAACAAAGTGCACTACATAGGGAATAGGGTGCCATTTGGGACAAGAAATTCCATTTAGGCCCATCTGCATGCATGTCTCTCTCCCTCAGGGCAAGGCCACACATTAAGACACACAAGACCTGGAGACTATAGTGGCACGCTACTGGGAATACAGCATCAGTGGTGTTCTCTGAACCATCTGCAGGTGTCTGGTGCTACCCAGAGCTTCAGACACACACACTGTTAAAGCTTGATGACTTCATAATGGGACACCCTAGATTCACATCACAGATGGCGTCAGATAGCTCCACTTAGATGAGAGACGTGAGGATGTGCACTGAAATGCCCACAAACACACGCTAGGGGAATAGGGGCATGTACAAACACACACACACTCTTCCAACACCCTGTCCGCCCCCATGGTGGCTATAACCCTATCCCTGAGGTCAGTCTGTCTCTCTCGGCATCTCTGACTGGCCAAACTAACTGGTGACTTTTCAGACGTAAGATGGCTTCCGCCCACATGTGTTTCTTTCTACAAAAATATAAATTCTGCAAGTCGTCCACTTGTGTTGTCAATCATTGATGAGCCAGGCTCCTCACTCCTGCTGGTGGAGATGAAAGTGAAATCAGGCGAGGAGAGGTGAGAGCACCATTCAACTGGAGTGCTTGTATTCAAAGTCATCAGCAGGGAACAGAGAGAGAGGTACATTCATGTATGAAACTTGTTTATGTGTGTGTGTGTGTGTGTGTGTGTGTGTGTGTGTGTGTGTGTGTGTGTGTGTGTGTGTGTGTGTGTGTGTGTGTGTGTGTGTGTGTGTGTGTGTGCGTGTGTGTGTGTGTGTGTGTTTACTATACATCAATATTGGTAAATAAGCTATTCTGAAAATCTGTTTTGCACAGTATATAAAATAAGTATGTGGACACCCCTTGAAATGAGTGGATTCGGTAAAAGAAAAAACCTCACAGCCATGCAATCTCCATAGACAAAAACTGGCAATAGAATAACCTTACTGAAAAGCTCAGTGACTTTCAACGTGGCACTATCGTAGGATGCCACCATTCCAACAAGTCAGTTTGTCAAATTTCTGCCCTGCTAGAGCTGCCATGGTCAACTGTATGTGCTGTTACTGTGAAGTGGAAACGTCTAAGAGCAACAATGGCTCAGCCGTGAAGTGGTAGGCCACACAAGCTCATAGAATGGGACCGAAGTGTGCTGAAGCGAATAGCACATAAAAATTGTCTGATGGGAAATCTTAACGCTACAGCGTACAATGACATTCTAGATGATTCTGTGCTTCCAACTTTGTGGCAACAATTTGGGGAAGGCTCTTTCCTGTTTCAGCATGGCAATGCCCCCATGCACAAAGTGAGGTCTATACAGAAATGGTTTGTCGAGATCGGTGTGGAAGAACTTGACTGGCCTGCACAGAACCTTGACTTCAACCCCATCGAACACCTTTGGGATGAATTGGAACGCCGACTGCGAACCAGGCCTAATCGCCCAACATCAGTGACCGACCTCACTAATGCTCTTGTGGCTGAATGGAAGCAAGTCCCCGCAGCAATGTTCCAACATCTAGTGGAAAGCCTTCCCAGAAGAGTGGAGGCTGTTATAGCAGCAAAGGGGGGGTGAGTACACAAAACATGAAGAACACCTGCTCTTTCCATGACATAGACTGACCAGGTGAATCCAGGTAAAAGATATGAGGTCACTTGTTATATCCCCTTCAATCAGTGTAGATGAAGGGGAGGAGACAGGTTAAAGATGGAGGGGAGGAAACGGTTAAAGATGAAGGGGAGGAGACAGGGTTAAAGATGAAGGGAGGAGACAGGTTAAAGATGAAGGGGAGGAGACAGTTTAAAGATGAAGGGGAGGAGACAGGTTAAAGATGAAGGGGAGGAGACAGGTTAAATATGAAGGGGAGGAGACAGGTTAAAGATGAAGGGGAGGAGACAGGTTAAAGATATCAGTTTGTCTCTGTGAATGGTTTGTCCTCTGACAAATCAACTGTAAATTTCGGTGTTCCTCAAGGTTCTGTTTTAGGACCACTATTGTTTTCACTATATATTTTACCTCTTGGGGATGTTATTCGAAAACATAATGTAAACTTTCACTGCTATGCGGATGACACACAGCTGTACATTTCAATGAAACATGGTGAAGCCCCAAAATTGCCCTCGCTAGAAGCATGTGTTTCAGACATAAGGAAGTGGATGGCTGCAAACTTTCTACTATTAAACTCGGACAAAACAGAGATGCTTGTTCTAGGTCCCAAGAAACAAAGAGATCTTCTGTTGAATCTGACAATTAATCTTAATGGTTGTACAGTCGTCTCAAATAAAACTGTGAAGGACCTCGGCGTTACTCTGGACCCTGATCTCTCTTTTTGAAGAACATATCAAGACCATTTCGAGGACAGCTTTTTTCCATCTCGTAACATTGCAAAAATCAGAAACTTTCTGTCCAAAAATGATGCAGAAAAAAATTAATCCATGCTTTTGTCACTTCTAGGTTAGACTACTGCAATGCTCTATTTTCCGGCTACCCGGATAAAGCACTAAATAAACTTCAGTTAGTGCTGAATACGGCTGCTAGAATCCTGACTAGAACCAAAAAATTTGATCATATTACTCCAGTGCTAGCCTCTCTACACTGGCTTCCTGTCAAAAGGGCTGATTTCAAGGTTTTACTGCTAACCTACAAAGCATTACATGGGCTTGCTCCTACCTATCTCTCTGATTTGGTCCTGCCGTACATACCTACACGTACGCTACGGTCACAAGACGACGGCCTCCTAATTGTCCCTAGAATTTCTAAGCAAACAGCTGGAGGCAGGGCTTTCTCCTGTAGAGCTCCATTTTTATGGAACGGTCTGCCTACCCCATGTCAGAGACGCAAACTCGGTCTCAACCTTTAAGTCTTTACTGAAGACTCATCTCTTCAGTGGGTCATATGATTGAGTGTAGTCTGGCCCAGGAGTGGGAAGGTGAACGGAAAGGCTCTGGAGCAACGAACCGCCCTTGCTGTCTCTGCCTGGCCGATTCCCCTCTTTCCACTGGGATTCTCTGCCTCTACCCTGTTACGGGGGCTGAGTCACTGGCTTACTGGGGCTCTCTCATGCCGTCCCTGGGGGTGCGTCACCTGGGTGGGTTGATTCACTGTTGTGGTCGGCCTGTCTGGGTTGGCGCCCCCTTGGGTTGTGCCGTGGCGGAGATCTTTGTGGGCTATACTCGGCCTTGTCTCAGGATGGTAAGTTGGTGGTTGAAGATATCCCTCTAGTGGTTTGGGGCTGTGCTTTGGCAAAGTGGGTGGGGTTATATCCTTCCTGTTTGGCCCCGGGGGTGTCCTCGGATGGGGCCACAGTGTCTCCTGACCCGTCCTGTCTCAGCCTCCAGTATTTATGCTGCATTAGTTTATGTGTGGGGCTAGGGGTCAGTTTGTTATATCTGGAGTACTTCTCCTGTCTATTCGGTGTCCTGTGTGAATCTAAGTGTGTTCTCTAATTCTCTCCTTCTCTCTTTCTTTCTCTCTCTCTCGGAGGACCTGAGCCCTAGGACCATGCCCCAGGACTACCTGACATGATGACTCCTTGCTGTCCCCAGTCCACCTGGCCATGCTGCTGCTCCAGTTTCAACTGGCCTGGGCCCTAGGACCCATGTCCCAGGACTACCTGACATGATGACTCCTTGCTGTCCCGTCCACCTGGCCATGCTCTGCTCCAGTTTCAACTGTTCTGCCTTACTATTATTCAACCATGCTGGTCATTTATGAACATTTGAACATCTTGGCCACGTTCTGTTATAATCTCCACCCGGCACAGCCAGAAGAGGACTGGCCACCCCACATATGCTCTCTCTAATTCTCTCTTTCTTTCTTTCTCTCGGAGGACCTGAGCCCTAGGACCGTGCCCCAGGACTACCTGACATGATGACTCCTTGCTGTCCCCAGTCCACCTGACTGTGCTGCTGCTCCAGTTTCAACTGTTCTGCCTTATTATTATTCGACCATGCTGGTCATTTATGAACATTTGAACATCTTGGTCATGTTCTGTTATAATCTCTACCCGGCACAGCCAGAAGAGGACTGGCCACCCCACATAGCCTGGTTCCTCTCTAGGTTTCTTCCTAGGTTTTGGCCTTTCTAGGGAGTTTTTCCTAGCCACCGTGCTTTTACACCTGCTTTGTTTGCTGTTTGGGGTTTTAGGCTGGGTTTCTGTACAGCACTTTGAGATATCAGCTGATGTACGAAGGGCTATATAAATACATTTGATTTGATTTGATTTGATTTGAAATATG
>NW_027036294.1:0-5000 GCF_034236695.1 Oncorhynchus nerka
GAGTTTTAACTGATGGTGAGGGAGTTTTAACTGACGGTGAGGGAGTTTTAACTGATGGTGAGGGAGTTTTAACTGTTGGTGGGGGAGTTTTAACTGATGGTGAGGGAGTTTTAACTGTTGGTGAGGAAGTAGTTTTAACTGTTGGTGAGAGAGTTTTAACTGATGGTGAGGGAGTTTTAACTGTTGGTGAGGAAGTAGTTTTAACTGTTGGTGAGAGAGTTTTAACTGTTGGTGAGGGAGTTTTAACTGTTGGTGAGGGAGTTTTAACTGTTGGTGAGGGAGTTTTAACTGCTGGTGAGAGATTTTTAACTGTTGGTGAGGAAGTAGTTTTGACTGTTGGTGAGGGAGTTTTAACTGTTGGTGAGAGAGTTTTAACTGTTGGTGAGAGAGATTTAACTGTTGGTGAGGGAGTTTTAACTGATGGTGAATTAGTTTTAACTGTTGGTGAGGGAGTAGTTTTAACTGTTGGTGAGGGAGTTTTAACTGTTGGTGAGGGAGTTTTAACTGTTGGTGAGGGAGTTTTAACTGCTGGTGAGAGATTTTTAACTGTTGGTGAGGAAGTAGTTTTGACTGTTGGTGAGGGAGTTTTAACTGTTGGTGAGAGAGTTTTAACTGTTGGTGAGAGAGATTTAACTGTTGGTGAGGGAGTTTTAACTGATGGTGAATTAGTTTTAACTGTTGGTGAGGGAGTAGTTTTAACTGTTGGTGAGGGAGTTTTAACTGTTGGTGAGGGAGTTTTAACTATTGGTGAGAGAGTTTTAACTGTTGGTGAGGGAGTAGTTTTAACTGTTGGTGAGGGAGTAGTTTTGACTGTTGGTGCGGGAGTTTTAACTGTTGGTGAGGGAGTTTTAACTGATGGTGAGGGAGTAGTTTTAACTGTTGGTGAGGGAATTTTAACTGTTAGTGAGGGAGTTTTAACTGATGGTGAGGGAGTTTTAACTGATGGTGAGGGAGTTTTAACTGATGGTGAGGGAATTTTAACTGATGGTGAGGGAGTTTTAACTGATGGTAGGGGAGTTTGCTATTGGTAGAGTAGTTTTAACTGTTGGTGATGAGTTTTAACTGTTGGTGAGGAGTTTTAATTGTTGGTGAGAGTTTTAACTGTTGGTAAGGGAAGTTTTAACTGTTGGTGAGAGTAATTTTAAATGATGGTGAGGATTTTAACTGTTGGTAGAGGAAGTTTAACTGATGGTGAGGAGTTTTAACTGTTGGTGAGGGAAGTAGTTTAACTGTTGGTAGGAAGTAGATTTTAACTGATAGTGAGAGTTTTAACTGGCGGTGAGGAGATTTTAACTGATGGTGAGGAGTTTTAACTGTTAGTGAGGAAGTTTTAACTGATGGTGAGGAGTTTAACTGTTGGTAGAGGGAAATGAATTTTAACTGTTGGTAGGGAAGTAGTTTTGACTGTTAGTGCGGGAGTTTAACTGTTAGTAGGGGATTTTAACTGATAGTGAGAGTAGTTTTAACTGTTGGTGAGAATTTTAACGTTAGTGAGGGAGTTTTAACTGATGGTGAGGGAGTTTTAACTGATAGTGAGGAGTTTTAACTGATAGTGAGAATTTTAACTGATGGTAGGGAAGTTTTAACTGATAGTGAGGAGTTTTAACTGTTGGTGGGAAGTAGTTTTAACTGTTGGTGAGAGTTTTAACTGTTGGTGAGAGTTTTAATTGTTGGTGAGGAGTTTTAACTGTTGGTAAGGAGTTTTAACTGTTGGTGAGGTAGTTTTAAATGATGGTAGAGGAGTTTTAACTGTTGGTGGGAGATTTTAACTGATGGTGAGGAGTTTTAACTGTTGGTGAGGGAAGTAGTTTTAACTGTTGGTAGGGATAGATTTTAACTGATGGTGAGGAGTTTTAACTGACGGTGAGGAGTTTTAACTGACGGTGAGGGAGTTTTAACTGATGGTGAGGAGTTTTAACTGTTGGTGGGGAGTTTTAACTGATGGTGAGGAGTTTTAACTGTTGGTGAGGAGTAGTTTTAACTGTTGGTGAGAGAGTTTTAACTGTTGGTGAGGGGAGTAGTTTGACTGTTGGTGGGGAGTTTTAACTGTTGGTGGGGAGTTTAACTGATGGTGAATGAGTTTTAACTGTTGGTGAGGTAGTTTTAACTGTTGGTGAGGGAGTTTTAACTGTTGGTGAGGAGTTTAACTATTGGTAGAGAGTTTTAACTGTTGGTGAGGAGATTTTAACTGTTGGTGAGGGAGTAGTTTTGACTGTTAGTGCGGGAGTTTTAACTGTTGGTGAGGGGAGTTTTAACTGATGGTGAGAGTAGTTTTAACTGTTGGTGAGGGAATTTTAACTGTTAGTGAGGAGTTTTAACTGTTGGTGAGAATTTTAACTGATGGTGAGGAGTTTTAACTGTTGGTGAGGAGTTTTAACTGTTTGTGAGGAGTTTTAACTGTTGGTAGGAATTTTAACTGTTAGTGAGGAGTTTTGACTGTTGGTGGGGAGTTTTAACTGTTGGTGGGAGTTTTAACTGTTAGTGAGGAGTTTTGACTATTGGTAGGAATGAGTTTTGACTGTTGGTGAGAGTAGTTTTAACTGATGGTGAGGAGTTTTAACTGTTGGTGAGGGAGTAGTTTTAACTGTTGGTGAGGGAGTTTTAACTGATGGTGAGGAGTTTTAACTGTTGGTGAGGGAGTTTTAACTGTTGGTGAGAAGTAGTTTTGACTGTTGGTGAGGGAGTAGTTTTAACTGTTGGTGAGGAGTAGTTTTAACTGTTGGTGAGGAGTAGTTTTGACTGTTGGTGAGGAGTTTTAACTGATGGTGAGGGAGTAGTTTTAACTGTTGGTGAGGGTAGTTTTGACTGTTAGTGAGGAGTTTTAACTGTTAGTGAGATAGTTTTGACTGTTAGTGCGGGAGTTTTAACTGTTGGTGAGGGAGTAGTTTTGACTGTTGGTAGTAGTTTTGACTGTTGGTGAGAAATGAGTTTTGACTGTTGGTGGGGAGTTTTAACTGTTGGTGAGGGAGTAGTTTTGACTGTTGGTGAGGGAGTTTAACTGTTGGTGAGGAGTAGTTTGACTGTTGGTGAGGAGTAGTTTTAACTGTTGGTGAGGAAGTAGTTTTGACTGTTGGTGAGGAAGTAGTTTTAACTGTTGGTGGGGAATAGTTTTAACTGTTTGGTGAGGGTAGTTCTGACTGTTGGTGAGGAGTAGTTTTGACTGTTGGTGAGGGAGTAGTTTAACTGTTGGTGAGGAGTAGTTTTGACTGTTGGTGAGGAGTTTTAACTGGTGGTGAGGAGTATTTTGACTGTTGGTGAGAGGATTTTAACTGTTGGTGAGGGAGTAGATTTGACTGTTGGTGAGGGAGTAGTTTTGACTGTTGGTGAGGAGTTTTAACTGTTAGTGAGGAGTAGTTTTGACTGTTGGTGAGGGAGTTTTAACTGATTCAAGCCAGTATAGCGGTCGTAAGCGTCAGTAAGTTTTCAGTTTTCAGTGTCATAAACCAGACTGAAGATCTGAAGACTGGCATTTTAATCTGAGAGGAGAATTTACCCAGGAGTCAATCATGTAGACCTGGGCCCTGGCAGTAAATCTCAGTAAGACCAAAACCAATTGTTCCAAAAAGGTCCAGTCGCCGGGACCACAAATACAAATTCCATCTAGACACCGTTGCCCTAGAACACACAAAAAACGTTACATACCTTGGCCTAAACATCAGCGCCACAGGTAACTTCCACAAAGCTGTGAACGATCTGAGAGACAAGGCAAGAAGGGCATTCTATGCCATCAAAAGGAACATAAATTTCAACATACCAATTAGGATCTGGCTAAAATACTTGAATCAGTCATGGCCCATTGCCTTTATGGTTGTGAGGTCTGGGGTCCGCTCACCAGCAAGACTTCACAAAATGGGAAAAACACCAGATTGAGACTCTGCATGCAGAATTCTGCAAAAATATCCTTCGTGTACAACGTAGAACACCAAATAATGCATGCAGAGCAGAATTAGGCCGATACCAACTATTTATGTGTAAAACTCAGAAAAGAGCCGTTAAATTCTATAACCACCTAAAAGGAAGCGATTCCCAAACCTTCCATAACAAAGCCATCACCTACAGAGAGATGAATCTGAGAAGAGTCCCTAAGCAAGCTGGTCCTGGGGGCTCTGTTCACAAACAAAACACACCCTACAGAGCCCCAGGACAGCAGCACAATTAGACCCAACCAAATCATGAGAAAACAAAAAAGATAATTACTTGACACATTGGAAAGAATTAACAAAAAAACAGAGCAAACTAGGAATGCTATTTGGCCCTACACAGAGTACACAGTGGCAGAATACCTGACCACTGTGACTGAATAAAATTAAGGAAAGCTTTGACTATGTACAGACTCAGTGAGCATAGCCTTGCTATTGAGAAAGGCCGCCGTAGGCAGACATGGCTCTCAAGAGAAGACAGGCTATGTGCACATTGCCCACAAAATGAGGTGGAAACTGAGCTGCACTTCCTAACCTCCTGCCGAATGTATGACCATATTAGAGAGACATATTTCCCTCAGATTACACAGATCCACAAAGAATTTGAAAACAAATCCAATTTTGATAAACTCCCATATCTACTGGGTGAAATACCACAGTGTGCATCACAGCAGCAAGATGTGTGACCTGTTGCCACGAGAAAAGGGCAACCAGTGAAGAACAAACACCATTGTAAATACAACCCATATTTATGCTTTTTTATTTTATCTTGTGTACCCTTAACCATTTGTACATTAAAACACTGTATAAATATATAATATGACATTTGTAATGTCTTTATTGTTTGAAACTTCTGTATGTGTAATGTTTACTGTTCATTTTTGTTGTTTATTTCACTTTATATATTATCTACCTCACTTGCTTTGGCAATGTTAACACATGTTTCCCATGCCAATAAAGCCCTTGAATTGAATTGAATTGAGAGAGAGAGAGAGAGAGAGAGAGAGAGAGAGAGAGAGAGAGAGAGAGAGAGAGAGAGAGAGAGAGAGAGAGAGAGAGAGAGAGAGTGAGACAGAGAGA
>NW_027036294.1:10000-13552 GCF_034236695.1 Oncorhynchus nerka
TCCACCTCCATGCTGAAAATAACTCCTCAATTTGCTTAAGGAATGGTGAAGAAGGTGGGAGGAATTCTATGAGCATCCTCGGGTGGGTCACAAACCATTGCCTTATGTTTGATCGATGGAAACTCACATTATCACAAATGACCACATACTTTGGCAAATCCTCTCTAAACAGACCCCTCTCATCATCAGGGATGAGAGCCCTGTAGAGAGTCTCTAAAAAGTTGAGTAGATGCTGGGTGTTGTATGGCCCTATAAGGGGGATATGGGTTAGGACACCATGCTCCGAAATAGCAGCACACATGGTGATATTTCCTCCCCGTTGGCCTGGCAAATCCACAGTAGCTCTGTGACCGATGATATTCCGACCCCGTCTTCTGCATGTGGGAGGGTTAACTTGATTCCAATTCCATTATACGCTATATCCCAGAACACACAGTTGAATTTGTTTTGGTAAGGAAGAGTGACATAACATGTACATATTTTGCATGTTCCTTCCACCTTCCACCAGGCTATGAGGGGTGGCCAGTCCTCTTCTGGCTGTGCCGGGTGGAGATTATAAACCTAGAGAGGAACCAGGCTATGAGGGGTGGCCAGTCCTCTTCTGGCTGTGCCGGGTGGAGATTATAAACCTAGAGAGGAACCAGGCTATGAGGGGTGGCCAGTCCTCTTCTGGCTGTGCCGGGTGGAGATTATAAACCTAGAGAGGAACCAGGCTATGAGGGGTGGCCAGTCCTCTTCTGGCTGTGCCGGGTGGAGATTATAAACCTAGAGAGGAACCAGGCTATGAGGGGTGGCCAGTCCTCTTCTGGCTGTGCCGGGGTGGAGATTATAAACCTAGAGAGGAACCAGGCTATGAGGGTGGCCAGTCCTCTTCTGGCTGTGCCAGGTGGAGCCTATGTCCTCTTCTGCCTCTTCCTCTGTTTTGCCTTCCACCATGCATCCTTGCTCCTCCTCTTCCTCCTCCTCTTGGCTGTTGACCCTGTTCATTTCCTGGTCCATCCATTATTGGAAAATTGCAACTCTGTGTTTTTGGTCTGTCTATATATGCTTGCCAATTGATTCTTCATGAGATGCACCTTTGAGAAATGTAGACAACTGGTTGATTGTTGGTTGAACTAACACTTTACATTCCTTCATGAGTGAGGGTCAATTTCACCTGCACGATTCATCAATTCACGTTTTTGTACAAAGGTCTAATAGAAATGTGTGTAAAAACTATGCTTGACAGTTTATGACAAATAGTTCAACAATTTAGCATGTAATGGCTTATGCAAGGAACTAATGCCTAGATGTTTTGAGGGTAAGACTATTCAACAGAGAACCATCTACTACATTTTGATCAACATGACATGAGCAATTGATCATGTGGAAAAAGCTGACACTTGTACATTATCAATTGCAATTTGCTCTAAAGGAATAATAAATTGCTTTAATGATGTGCACAAGTGACTAGATGATTTGGAATTTGTACAAGTAGTTTCAAGAATTGCACTTTTGATCTAAGAAATGCACCAAAGCGACTGAGAAAAACTGTAATAGTTGATTCTAAAATTTGTAATTGATTATGTATATGTTTTGGCTCTTTGTTCTTTGTTATAGAGCCAAAAGATTGGAGAAGTAGTTTACCCATACATCTCAACTTTGGATAGATAATTATTCGTGTTGTTGTTTGTTTAGTGTTTTTCCAATTTTCCCCAGAAGTGGTTAGAGGCTATCGATTCTTCTCTCTATCTCTCTCTTCATCTCTACATATCTCCATTTCTCCATCTCTCTTTCTCTCCATCTCTCTTTCTCTCCATCTCTCTTTGTCTCCGTTCTGTGTGACAGAGATCACGACGCCTGTCACTTCTTCCACACCACTGCCTTTATATGTGAGAGACAGGGAGAAGTAATGCTGGCTTTGAGTCACCAATACCCCCTCACCAATGTCCTCACACACACCTTCCTCTCATACCACACACAGCAACAACCACCTCACCCTTGGAGTGGGGGAACATGGGCACTTAGACAGGTCATTTCTCCCTCAATCCCTCCATCCCTCCATTCATCCTTCCATTCATCCCTCCCTCCCTCCCTCATCCATCCACCCCTCCCTCCCTCCCTCCATCCCTCCCTCCCTCCCTCCCTCCCTCCATCCATCCCTCCCTGCATCCATCCATCCCTCCCTCCCTCCCATCCCTCCCTCCCAGGGTCCATCCCTCCCTCCTCCGTCCATCCCTCCCTCCTCTCTCTCTCTATTTATATATCTCACCCTACCTCTCCTCACCATCTCACCCTTTCTCTGTCCCTCTCTCTCTCTCTCTCTCTCTGTCTCTGTCTCTGTCTCTCTCTCTCTCTCTCTCTCTCTCTCTCTCTCTCTCTCTCTCTCTCTGTCTCTGTCTCTCTCTCTCTCTCTCTCTCTCTGTGGATAGTCAATATATCAGCTTCATTGATTGTGTTTTTATCACGATTTCCTAATGGACTGCGAGGCACATAAAACATTTAGACACAGTGTTTACATCTCAAATGGCATCCTATTCCTACATTGCACTACTTTAGTAGTAGGAATAGGGCTTTGGTCATAGTGCACTATATAGGGAATAGGCTCTGGTCTGCACTATTAGGGAATAGGGCTCTGGTCTAGTAGTACTATATAGGAATAGGGCCCTGGGTCTAGGGAAAGGGCCCTGGTCTAAAGTAGTGCACTATATAGAATAGGGTCCCGTGTGGGATGTGTAACAGTATAACTGTAGACCGTCCCCTCGCCCATGCCCGGGCGCGAACCAGGGACCCTCTGCACACATCAACAACAGTCACCCACGAAGCATCGTTACCCATCGCTCCACAAAGCCGCGGCCCTTGCAGAGCAGGGGAACCACTACTTCAAGGTCTCAGAGCAAGTGACGTCACCGATTGAAACACTATTTAGCGCACCACCGCTAGCTAGCCGTTTCACATCCGTTACAGCCACAGTCTCGCTGCCCAGCAACCAGCAGCCAGGATCCAGGCTCTCCTCACACAGCCACCCCCGAGGGGAGAGACCTCGCTGGGGAAGCAGGGTCAGGCAGGCCTCCCTGGAGATCACAGATTGGCTGGAGGTCGAGTTGGGGTAACAGAGTGGTGGTGTGTGTGTGTGTGTGTGTGTGTGTGTGTGTGTGTGTGTGTGTGTGTGTGTGTGTCTGTGCTCTTCAGGTCTCTCATCAGGGTTGCCTCCTGGAATTGTTTTAGACACACAGGGGTTACCAAGGTTCCCAAGGGTTCAATATGTTGACTTCACTGGAGACTTCCTACCGACCAATCACACACCAGTACACCGGGTCACGTTCAGTAGGGGAAACATACAGAATGTCCAGAACATTTTACGTGGGACTGACATACTACAGGGGTGGTCAACCCTGAACTACAGGGGTCTGCAGCATAGAACAACGTAAGTGGTGCTTTTCTCTCCCTCTCTCTCTCTCTCTGTCTCTCTCTCTCTCTGTGTCTCTCTCTCTCTCTCTGTCTCTCTCTCTCTCTCTCTCTCTGTCTCTCTCTCTGTCTCTCTCTCTCTCTGTCTCTCTCTCTCTCTCTCTC
>NW_027036295.1:0-13572 GCF_034236695.1 Oncorhynchus nerka
AGTCTATATTAGTGGGAGGTTCCTGCCAGTCCACTTCTATAGTTCTCCATAGTAGTCTATATTAGTGGGGAGGTTCCTGCCAGTCCACTTCTATAGTTCTCCATAGTAGTCTATATTAGTGGGGATGTTCCTGCCAGTCCACTTCTATAGTTCTCCATAGTAGTCTATATTAGTGGGGAGGTTCCTGCCAGTTCACTTCTATAGTTCTCCATAGTAGTCTTATTAGTGTGGAGGTTCTCCAGTCCACTTCTATAGGAGTCTATATTAGTGGGGAGGTTCCTGCCAGTTCACTTCTATAGTTCTCCATAGTAGTCTATATTAGTGTGGAGGTTCCTGCCAGTCCACTTCTATAGTTCTCCATAGGAGTCTATATTAGTGGGGAGGTTCCTGCCAGTCCACTTCTATAGTTCTGCATAGTAGTCTATATTAGTGGGGAGGTTCCTGCCAGTCCACTTCTATAGTTCTCCATAGTAGTCTATATTAGTGGGGAGGTTCCTGCCAGTCCACTTCTATAGTTCTCCATAGTAGTCTATATTAGTGGGGAGGTTCCTGCCAGTCCACTTCTATAGTTCTGCATAGTAGTCTATATTAGTGGGGAGGTTCCTGCCAGTCCACTTCTATAGTTCTCCATAGTAGTCTATATTAGTGGGGAGGTTCCTGCCAGTCCACTTCTATAGTTCTCCATAGTAGTCTATATTAGTGGGGAGGTTCCTGCCAGTCCACTTCTATAGTTCTCCATAGTAGTGTGTAGCTTCCGGGTTGGAGCGAGCGGTCGCATCTGCACTCGCATCTGCACTCGGTCCGCAGGTAGTATTACATTTCATTACATTTCATTATAGTACAACGGTTTGATTTGTCTAATCTTAGCAATTCCTTCTTAGCTAGCTACACAGCCGTCTTTGTATCATAGATAATTGCGTAATTATCGTATTTCGTCGTCCTAACGCAGTCTACACTGCCCTGCAGCTAGCCAGCTAGCTAACGTCCACCGTTAGCTAGTCCACCGTCTACCGATTAGCAGCACAACTATTACACTCAACTGAACGACTTGATTAGTGTAGTGTTAGCTAGCTACATAGTTGTCTTTGCTGTCTTCGTACCCAAGATAATTGTGTAGTTTAGAGTGTGTAGTTTTATGTCGTCCTTAACATAGGAGACTCTGCTAGCTAGCCAACAGCTAGCCAACGTCTACCGAACAGAACTTCTGCACTCAACAATCCCGGTCGCATTTAAACCGCTCCACAGGTAGTATCACATTTTTCATTTCATTTCATTA
The DNA here is from genome assembly GCF_034236695.1 of Oncorhynchus nerka. Taxonomy (NCBI): domain Eukaryota; kingdom Metazoa; phylum Chordata; class Actinopteri; order Salmoniformes; family Salmonidae; genus Oncorhynchus; species Oncorhynchus nerka. The sequence goes on from NW_027036295.1 coordinate 1,277, forward strand.
CAGTACAACGGCTTGATTTGTTTGATCGTAGCTAGCTACATAGCTAGCTACATAGCCGTCTTTGTATCAAAGATAATTGTGTAGTCTAGAGCGATTTCCTAGGTTAACTAGCCAGCTATTGTCGTTCTTTCAACGCAACGTAACGTAATCATCACTGCTAGCTAGCCAGCTAGCCCCGAATAGCAGCACAGTAGAAACTATTACACTCAACGGAACGACTTGATTAGTGTAGTGTCAACAACGCAGCCAATGCCAACTAGCCTACTTAGTCAACAACGCAGCCTCTGCCAGCTAGCCTACTTCAGCAGTACTGTATCATTTTAATCATTTTAGTCAATAAGATTCTTGCTACGTAAGCTTAACTCTCTGAACACTCGTGACGTGTAGTCCACTTGTCATTCCAATCTCCTTTGCATTAGCGTAGCCTCTTGTGTAGCCTGTCAACTATGTGTCTGTCTATCCCTGTTCTCTCCTCTCTGCACAGACCATACAAACGCTCCACACCGCGTGGCCGCGGCCACCTAATCTGGTGGTCCCAGCGCGCACGACCCACGTGGAGTTCCAGGTCTCCGGTAGCCTCTGGAACTGCCGATCTGCGGCCAACAAGGCAGAGTTCATCTCCGCCTATGTCTGCCTCCAGTCCCTCGACTTCTTGGCACTGACGGAAACATGGATCACCACAGACAACACTGCTACTCCTACTGCTCTCTCTTCGTCTGCCCACGTGTTCTCGCACACCCGAGAGCTTCTGGTCAGCGGGGTGGTGGCACCGGGATCCTCATCTCTCCCAAGTGGTCATTCTCTCTTTCTCCCCTTACCCATCTGTCTATCGCCTCCTTTGAATTCCATGCTGTCACAGTTACCAGCCCTTTCAAGCTTAACATCCTTATCATTTATCGCCCTCCAGGTTCCCTCGGAGAGTTCATCAATGAGCTTGATGCCTTGATAAGCTCCTTTCCTGAGGACGGCTCACCTCTCACAGTTCTGGGCGACTTTAACCTCCCCACGCCTACCTTTGACTCATTCCTCTCTGCCTCCTTCTTTCCACTCCTCTCCTCTTTTGACCTCGCCCTCTCACCTTCCCCCCCTACTCACAAGGCAGGAAATACGCTCGACCTCATCTTTACTAGATGCTGTTCTTCCACTAACCTCGTTGCAACTCCCCTCCAAGTCTCCGACCACTACCTTGTATCCTTTTCCCTCTCGCTCTCATCCAACACTTCCCACACTGCCCCTACTCGGATGGTATCGCGCCGTCCCAACCTTCGCTCTCTCTCCCCCGCTACTCTCTCCTCTTCCATCCTATCATCTCTTCCCTCTGCTCAAACCTTCTCCAACCTATCTCCTGATTCTGCCTCCTCAACCCTCCTCTCCTCCCTTTCTGCATCCTTTGACTCTCTATGTCCCCTATCCTCCAGGCCGGCTCGGTCCTCCCTCCCGCTCCGTGGCTCGACGACTCATTGCGAGCTCACAGAACAGGGCTCCGGGCAGCCGAGCGGAAATGGAGGAAAACTCGCCTCCCTGCGGACCTGACATCCTTTCACTCCCTCCTCTCTACATTTTCCTCTTCTCTCTCTGCTGCTAAAGCCACTTTCTACCACACTAAATTCCAAGCATCTGCCTCTAACCCTAGGAAGCTCTTTGCAACCTTCTCCTCCCTCCTGAATCCTCCTCCCCCTCCCCCTCCTCCCTCTCTGCAGATGACTTCGTCAACCATTTTGAAAAGAAGGTCGACGACATCCGATCCTCGTTTGCTAAGTCAAACGACACCGCTGGTTCTGCTCACACTGCCCTACCCTGTGCTCTGACCTCTTTCTCCCCTCTCTCTCCAGATGAAATCTCGCGTCTTGTGACGGCCGGCCGCCCTACAACCTGCCCGCTTGACTATCCCCTCCTCTCTTCTCCAGACCATTTCCGGAGACCTCCTCCCTTACCTCACCTCGCTCATCAACTCATCCCTGACCGCTGGCTACGTCCCTTCCGTCTTCAAGAGAGCGAGAGTTGCACCCCTTCTGAAAAACCTACACTCGATCCCTCCGATGTCAACAACTACAGACCAGTATCCCTTCTTTCTTTTCTCTCCAAAACTCTTGAACGTGCCGTCCTTGGCCAGCTCTCCCGCTATCTCTCTCAGAATGACCTTCTTGATCCAAATCAGTCAGGTTTCAAGACTAGTCATTCAACTGAGACTGCTCTTCTCTGTATCACGGAGGCGCTCCGCACTGCTAAAGCTAACTCTCTCTCCTCTGCTCTCATCCTTCTAGACCTATCGGCTGCCTTCGATACTGTGAACCATCAGATCCTCCTCTCCACCCTCTCCGAGTTGGGCATCTCCGGCGCGGCCCACGCTTGGATTGCGTCCTACCTGACAGGTCGCTCCTACCAGGTGGCGTGGCGAGAATCCTTCTCCACACCACGTGCTCTCACCACTGGTGTCCCCCAGGGCTCTGTTCTAGGCCCTCTCCTATTCTCGCTATACACCAAGTCACTTGGCTCTGTCATAACCTCACATGGTCTCTCCTATCATTGCTATGCAGACGACACACAATTAATCTTCTCCTTTCCCCCTTCTGATGACCAGGTGGCGAATCGCATCTCTGCATATCTGGCAGACATATCCGTGTGGATGACGGATCACCACCTCAAGCTGAACCTCGGCAAGACGGAGCTGCTCTTCCTCCCGGGAAGGACTGCCCGTTCCATGATCTCGCCATCACGGTTGACAACTCCATTGTGTCCTCCTCCCAGAGCGCTAAGAACCTTGGCGTGATCCTGGACAACACCCTGTCGTTCTCAACTAACATCAAGGCGGTGGCCCGTTCCTGTAGGTTCATGCTCTACAACATCCATGAAAGTACGACCCTGCCTCACACAGGAAGCGGCGCAGGTCCTAATCCAGGCACTTGTCATCTCCCGTCTGGATTACTGCAACTCGCTGTTGGCTGGGCTCCCTGCCTGTTCCATTAAACCCCTACAACTCATCCAGAACGCCGCAGCCCGTCTGGTGTTCAACCTTCCCAAGTTCTCTCACGTCACCCCGCTCCTCCGCTCCCTCCACTGGCTTCCAGTTGAAGCTCGCATCCGCTACAAGACCATGGTGCTTGCCTACGGAGCTGTGAGGGGAACGGCACCTCAGTACCTCCAGGCTCTGATCAGGCCCTACACCCAAACAAGGGCACTGCGTTCCTCCACCTCTGGCCTGCTCGCCTCCCTACCACTGAGGAAGTACAGTTCCCGCTCAGCCCAGTCAAAACTGTTCGCTGCTCTGGCCCCCCAATGGTGGAACAAACTCCCTCACGACGCCAGGACAGCGGAGTCAATCACCACCTTCCGGAGACACCTGAAACCCCACCTCTTTAAGGAATACCTAGGATAGGATAAAGTAATCCCTCTCACCCCCCCTCCCCCTGAAAAGATTTAGATGCACTACTGTTCCACTGGAGGTCATAAGGTGAATGCACCAATTTGTAAGTCGCTCTGGATAAGAGCGTCTGCTAAATGACTTAAATGTAAATGTAAATGTAGTCTATATTAGTGGGGAGGTTCCTGCCAGTCCAGGTCTTTTAAAAATGTATTTTACCTTTATTTAATTAGGCAAGTCAGTTAAGAACAAATTCTTATTTTCAATGACGGCCTAGATTTGTACCTTGTCAGCTCGGGGATATGAACTTGCAACCTTCCGGTTATTAGTCCAACGCTCTAACCACTAGGCTACCCTGCCGCCCCTTTAGTTCTCCATCGTAGTCTATATTAGTGTGGAGGTTCCTGCCAGTCTCCCAGTAACCCATATTCAATTCACAGTTCCCACAGGAGCACAGTTGTCAAAGCCCCCCCCCCCCCCCCCATCCAGCTGTGCTCAGCCTCTACATGCCCATACCACAGTGTTCTACTCTCCCTCAGGTGGCTACACACACAAGCACACACGCACGCACGCACGCACACACGCACGCACGCACGCACGCACGCACAGACAGACAGACAGACAGACAGACAGACAGACAGACAGACAGACAGACAGACAGACAGACAGACAGACAGACAGACAGACAGACAGACACAGACAGACAGACACACAGACAGACACACAGACACACAGATACACATATGGACAGGCAGAGGAAATGTCTTTCCTCAGAAAGACAGTGTTCTGTGGTGTAAATATTATATGACAAAATGTGTTTAGTGTTGCAGAACCTGTGTGCGTGTGCGTGTGTGTGTGTGTGTGTGTGTGTGTGTGTGTGTGTGTTGTGTGTGTGTGTGTGTGTGTGTGTGTGTGAGTGTGTGTGTGTGCATGCGTTCATAGTGTGCATGCGTTCATAGTTAATGTATGTTTACTGTGCAGCTAACCCTGTTGACTGTTCTGGCAGCTCTCTGATTAATGAGAGAGATTGTAAATGCCACATCTATCAACGTGTGGTTCTAACAGCAGAACAGACCAGACCAGCTAGGCCTTCGCCTCTCCTCTACCAGACAGTAATTAAACAAGCTGCAGAAGGCCACATAGAGGATGACAGGAAGGATGGGTGGAGAGAGAGGGGAAGGGGAAGCGAGGGAGAAACAGAGAGGGAGACCGAGAGGGAGAAACACAGAGAGAGACCGAGAGAGAGACAGGGAGGGAGACAGAGAGAGAGACAGAGAGGGAGACCGAGAGGGAGACAAAGAGAGAGACAGAGAGGGAGACAGAGAGACAGAGAGACAGAGAGGGAGACAGAGAGGGAGACAGAGAGGGAGACAGATAGAGAGACAGAGAGGGAGACAGAGAGGGAGACAAAGAGAGAGACAGAGAGGGAGACAGAGAGGGAGACAGAGAGGGAGACAGAGAGGGAGATAAGGAGGGAGAAACACAGAGAGAGACCGAAAGGGAGACAAAGAGAGAGACACAGAGAGAGACAAAGAGAGAGACAGAGAGGGAGACAGAGAGGGAGACAGAGAGGGAGACAGAGAGGGAGACAGAGAGGGAGACAGAGAGGGAGACAAAGAGAGAGACAGAGAGGGAGACAGAGAGGGAGATAAGGAGGGAGAAACACAGAGAGAGACCGAGAGGGAGACAAAGAGAGAGACACAGAGAGAGACCGAGGGGGAGACAAAGAGAGAGACAGAGAGGGAGACAGAGAGGGAGACCGAGAGGGAGACAGAGAGGGAGACAGAGAGGGAGACAGAGAGAGAGACCGAGAGGGAGACATAGACACACAAACACCTGATGTGTGACTGGATCACTAGTACCACATATGTACAAGAGTAGGAGAGACAGAGAGAGATAGAGAACTTGCATGGGCAATGTAAACATAGGCTTCCCATGCCAATAAAGCCCCTTTGAATGTAATTGAATTGAAAGAGAGAGAGCTTGTCCAGGCCCTGACTACTAGCCCTAGGGTGTCTGGTTTGTGTGGAGATGGATTTTAGAGAGAGAGTGAGAGAGAGAATATAAAGTTGTTCATTAGAGCTCAGACTGACTCTAGTGCCTCTGATAAACTCTCCTCTCTATAGTTACTACTACATGCTGAGAAAGGAGAGGAGCCTAGGGCTGGGCATGTTAGGTAAGAAAGAGAGAGGAGAGGTGCCTAGGGCTGGGCATGTTAGGTAAGAAAGATAGAGAGGAGCCTAGGGCTGGGCATGTTAGGTAAGAAAGAGAGAGGAGAGGAGCCTAGGGCTGGGCATGTTAGGTAAGAAAGAGAGAGGAGAGGAGCCTAGGGCTGGGCATGTTAGGTAAGAAAGAGAGAGGAGAGGAGCCTAGGGCTGGGCATGTTAGGTAAGAAAGAGAGAGGAGAGGTGCCTAGGGCTGGGCATGTTAGGTAAGAAAGATAGAGGAGAGAAGCCTAGGGCTGGGCATGTTAGGTAAGAAAGAGAGAGGAGAGGAACCTAGGGCTGGGCATGTTAGGTAAGAAAGAGAGAGGAGAGGAGCCTAGGGCTGGGCATGTTAGGTAAGAAGAGAGAGGAGAGGAGCCTAGGGCTGGGCATGTTAGGTAAGAAAAGAGAGGAGAGGAGCCTAGGGCTGGGCATGTTAGGTAAGAAAGAGAGAGGAGAGGAGCCTAGGGCTGGGCATGTTAGGTAAGAAAGAGAGAGGAGAGGAGCCTAGGGCTGGGCATGTTAGGTAAGAAAGAGAGGAGAGGAGCCTAGGGCTGGGTATGTTAGGTAAGAAAGATAGAGGAGAGGAGCCTAGGGCTGGGCATGTTAGGTAAGAAAGAGAGAGGAGAGGAGCCTAGGGCTGGGCATGTTAGGTAAGAAAGAGAGAGGAGAGGAGCCTAGGGCTGGGCATGTTAGGTAAGAAAGAGAGAGGAGAGGAGCCTAGGGCTGGGCATGTTAGGTAAGAAAGAGAGAGGAGAGGAGCCTAGGGCTGGGCATGTTAGGTAAGAAAGAGAGAGGAGAGAAGGAGGTGTTTGTGTAGGGTTGGGCATGTTAGGTAAGAAAGAGAGAGGAGAGAAGGAGGTGTTTGTGTAGGGTTGGGCATGTTAGGTAAGAAAGAGAGAGGAGAGAAGGAGGTGTTTGTGTAGGGTTGGGCATGTTAGGTAAGAAAGAGAGAGGAGAGGAGGAGGTGTTTGTGTAGGGCTGGGCATGTTAGGTAAGAAAGAGAGAGGAGGAGAGAAGGAGGTGTTTGTGTAGGGTAAGAAAGAGAGAGGAGAGAAGGAGGTGTTTGTGTAGGGTTGGGCATGTTAGGTAAGAAAGAGAGAGGAGGAGAGAAGGAGGTGTTTGTGTAGGGTAAGAAAGAGAGAGGAGAGAGAAGGAGGTGTTTGTGTAGGGTTGGGAGTAACTGATTACATGTAATCTGATTACAAAAAAACTTGAACTGTAATCAGTAACGTTGCCAGCTAAAATATTGTAATGTACTTACAGATACATTTGAATAACTAGATGATTACTTCTTGGATTACTTTTAAATTCAGAAATGATGTTTCTGTTTTCTCAATGACATTCGATTCAGCATTGCAAAAAGGCGCAAGTTTAAGTTTGTTCCACCCGAGTAAGTCTGACCACAAGTCAGAGACCACTATGAAGACAAACCAAATGATGACCACCAATCAGACACCACTATGAAGACACACCAAATGATGACCACCAATCAGAGACCACTATGAAGACACACCAAATGATGACCACCAATCAGAGACCACTATGAAGACACACCAAATGATGACCACCAGTCAGAGACCACTATGGTGACACCACTATGAAGACACACCAAATGATGACCACCAATCAGAGACCACTATGAAGACACACCAAATGATGACCACCAGTCAGAGACCACTATGGTGACACCACTATGATGACCACCAGTCAGAGACCACTATGGTGACACCACTATGATGACCACCAGTCAGAGACCACTATGATGACCACCAGTCAGAGACCACTATGGTGACACCACTATGATGACCACCAGTCAGAGACCACTATGATGACCACCAGTCAGAGACCACTATGGTGACACCACTATGATGACCACCATGAAGACACACCAAATGATGACCACCAGTCAGAGACCACTATGGTGACACCACTATGATGACCACCAGTCAGAGACCACTATGATGACCACCAGTCAGAGACCACTATGGTGACACCACTATGATGACCACCAGTCAGAGACCACTATGATGACCACCAGTCAGAGACCACTATGGTGACACCACTATGATGACCACCATGAAGACACACCAAATGATGACCACCAGTCAGAGACCACTATGGTGACACCACTATGATGACCACCATGAAGACACACCAAATGATGACCACCAGTCAGAGACCACTATGGTGACACCACTATGATGACCACCAGTCAGAGACCACTATGGTGACACCACTATGATGACCACCAGTCAGAGACCACTATGGTGACACCACTATGATGACCACCAGTCAGAGACCACTATGGTGACACCACTATGATGACCACCAGTCAGAGACCACTATGGTGACACCACTATGATGACCACCAGTCAGAGACCACTATGGTGACACCACTATGATGACCACCAGTCAGAGACCACTATGATGACCACCAGTCAGAGACCACTATGATGACCACCAGTCAGAGACCACTATGGTGACACCACTATGATGACCACCAGTCAGAGACCACTATGGTGACACCACTATGATGACCACCAGTCAGAGACCACTATGGTGACACCACTATGATGACCACCAGTCAGAGACCACTATGGTGACACCACTATGATGACCACCAGTCAGAGACCACTATGGTGACACCACTATGATGACCACCAGTCAGAGACCACTATGGTGACACCACTATGATGACCACCAGTCAGAGACCACTATGGTGACACCACTATGATGACCACCAGTCAGAGACCACTATGGTGACACCACTATGATGACCACCAGTCAGAGACCACTATGGTGACACCACTATGATGACCACCAGTCAGAGACCACTATGGTGACACCACTATGATGACCACCAGTCAGAGACCACTATGGTGACACCACTATGATGACCACCAGTCAGAGACCACTATGGTGACACCACTGATGACCACCAGTCAGAGACCACTATGGTGACACCACTATGATGACCACCAGTCAGAGACCACTATGGTGACACCACTATGATGACCACCAGTCAGAGACCACTATGATGACACCACTATGATGACCACCAGTCAGAGACCACTATGGTGACACCACTATGAGGACCACCAGTCAGAGACCACTATGGTGACACCACTATGATGACCACCAGTCAGAGACCACTATGGTGACACCACTATGATGACCACCAGTCAGAGACCACTATGGTGACACCACTATGATGACCACCAGTCAGAGACCACTATGGTGACACCACTATGATGACCACCAGTCAGAGACCACTATGGTGACACCACTATGATGACCACCAGTCAGAGACCACTATGGTGACACCACTATGATGACCACCAGTCAGAGACCACTATGGTGACACCACTATGATGACCACCAGTCAGAGACCACTATGATGACACCACTATGATGACCCCAGTCAGAGACCACTATGGTGACACCACTATGATGACCACCAGTCAGAGACCACTATGATGACCACCAGTCAGAGACCACTATGGTGACACCACTATGATGACCACCAGTCAGAGACCACTATGGTGACACCACTATGATGACCACCAGTCAGTCAGAGACCACTATGGTGACACCACTATGATGACCACCAGTCAGAGACCACTATGGTGACACCACTATGATGACCACCAGTCAGAGACCACTATGGTGACACCACTATGATGACCACCAGTCAGAGACCACTATGGTGACACCACTATGATGACCACCAGTCAGAGACCACTATGGTGACACCACTATGATGACCACCAGTCAGAGACCACTATGATGACCACCAGTCATGACCACCAGTCAGACACCACTATGATGACCACCAGTCAGAGACCACTATGGTGACACCACTATGATGACCACCAGTCAGAGACCACTATGGTGACACCACTATGATGACCACCAGTCAGAGACCACTATGGTGACACCACTATGATGACCACCAGTCAGAGACCACTATGGTGACACCACTATGATGACCACCAGTCAGAGACCACTATGGTGACACCACTATGATGACCACCAGTCAGAGACCACTATGGTGACACCACTATGATGACCACCAGTCAGAGACCACTATGGTGACACCACTATGATGACCACCAGTCAGAGACCACTATGGTGACACCACTATGATGACCACCAGTCAGAGACCACTATGGTGACACCACTATGATGACCACCAGTCAGAGACCACTATGGTGACACCACTATGATGACCACCAGTCAGAGACCACTATGGTGACACCACTATGATGACCACCAGTCAGAGACCACTATGGTGACACCACTATGATGACCACCAGTCAGAGACCACTATGGTGACACCACTATGATGACCACCAGTCAGAGACCACTATGGTGACACCACTATGATGACCACCAGTCAGAGACCACTATGGTGACACCACTATGATGACCACCAGTCAGAGACCACTATGGTGACACCACTATGATGACCACCAGTCAGAGACCACTATGGTGACACCACTATGATGACCACCAGTCAGAGACCACTATGGTGACACCACTATGATGACCACCAGTCAGAGACCACTATGGTGACACCACTATGATGACCACCAGTCAGAGACCACTATGATGACACCACTATGATGACCACCAGTCAGAGACCACTATGGTGACACCACTATGAGGACCACCAGTCAGAGACCACTATGGTGACACCACTATGATGACCACCAGTCAGAGACCACTATGGTGACACCACTGATGACCACCAGTCAGAGACCACTATGGTGACACCACTATGATGACCACCAGTCAGAGACCACTATGGTGACACCACTATGATGACCACCAGTCAGAGACCACTATGGTGACACCACTATGATGACCACCAGTCAGAGACCACTATGGTGACACCACTATGATGACCACCAGTCAGAGACCACTATGGTGACACCACTATGATGACCACCAGTCAGAGACCACTATGGTGACACCACTATGATGACCACCAGTCAGAGACCACTATGGTGACACCACTATGATGACCACCAGTCAGAGACCACTATGGTGACACCACTATGATGACCAGCAGTCAGAGACCACTATGATGACACCACTATGATGACCACCAGTCAGAGACCACTATGATGACACCACTATGATGACCACCAGTCAGAGACCACTATGGTGACACCACTATGATGACCACCAGTCAGAGACCACTATGGTGACACCACTATGATGACCACCAGTCAGAGACCAATATGGTGACACCACTATGATGACCACCAGTCAGAGACCACTATGGTGACACCACTATGATGACCACCAGTCAGAGACCACTATGGTGACACCACTATGATGACCACCAGTCAGAGACCACTATGGTGACACCACTATGATGACCACCAGTCAGAGACCACTATGGTGACACCACTATGATGACCACCAGTCAGAGACCACTATGGTGACACCACTATGATGACCACCAGTCAGAGACCACTATGGTGACACCACTATGATGACCACCAGTCAGAGACCACTATGATGACACCACTATGATGACCACCAGTCAGAGACCACTATGGTGACACCACTATGATGACCACCAGTCAGAGACCACTATGATGACCACCAGTCAGAGACCACTATGGTGACACCACTATGATGACCACCAGTCAGAGACCACTATGGTGACACCACTATGATGACCACCAGTCAGAGACCACTATGGTGACACCACTATGATGACCACCAGTCAGAGACCACTATGGTGACACCACTATGATGACCACCAGTCAGAGACCACTATGGTGACACCACTATGATGACCACCAGTCAGAGACCACTATGGTGACACCACTATGATGACCACCAGTCAGAGACCACTATGGTGACACCACTATGATGACCACCAGTCAGAGACCACTATGGTGACACCACTATGATGACCACCAGTCAGAGACCACTATGATGACCACCAGTCAGAGACCACTATGGTGACACCACTATGAGGACCACCATGAAGACACAGCAAATGTGTTTTATTTATCCTTTTTATCTTCTTCTAATTCTTCTTAAATGGAAAGTACTCCAAAAGTAATGGAAAGTAAGTAAACCAATTACATTACTGCGTTTGGGCAATCCAAAAGTTAAGTTACTGATTACAATTTTGGACAGGTAACCACCCATTGCGCCCAAACTGGTTAAATCAGCGTTGTTTCAATGTAATTTGTCAACATATTGTGACATGGAATCTATGTGGAAAAATACATTGGATTTGAAAAAAGTTATCTACTGTTGTTTTGATGGTAAATTTCAACCACATGATTATGTTATCATGAAATATTTTTAATTTGTACTTTTGAAACAACGTCATATCTTCAAAGTAATAAGCACCTCCTACTGGATTATCTACAGCTACCCTTTGGTCTCCTACTGGATTATCTACAGCTACCCTTTGGTCTCCTACTGGATTATCTACAGCTACCCTTTGGTCTCCTACTGGATTATCTACAGCTACCCTTTGGTCTCCTACTGGATTATCTACAGGTACCCTTTGGTCTCCTTTGGTCTCCTACTGGATTATCTACAGCTACCCTTTGGTCTCCTACTGGATTATCTACAGCTACCCTTTGGTCTCCTACTGGATTATCTACAGCTACCCTTTGGTCTCCCATCCAGGATTTTAACCAAGCCTAGCTTTGGTCTCCTACTGGATTATCTACAGCTACCCTTTGGTCTCC
>NW_027036296.1:0-13578 GCF_034236695.1 Oncorhynchus nerka
GTGGACTATAGGTTTACCCAGTGAGTGGAGTGGACTATAGGGTTTACCCAGTGAGTGGAGTGGACTATAGGTTTACCCAGTGAGTGGAGTGGACTGACTAGGTTTACCCAGTGAGTGGAGTGGACTATAGGGTTTACCCAGTGAGTGGAGTGGACTGTAGGTTTACCAGTGAGTGGAGTGGACTATAGGATTTACCCAGTGAGTGGAGTGGACTATAGGTTTGCCCAGTGAGTGGAGTGGACTATAGAGTTTACCCAGTGAGTGGAGTGGACTATAGGTTTACCCAGTGAGTGGAGTGGACTATAGGTTTACCCAGTGAGTGGAGGTGGACTATAGGTTTACCCAGTGAGTGGAGTGGACTATAGGTTTACCCAGTGAGTGGAGTGGACTATAGAGTTTACCCAGTGAGTGGAGTGGACTATAGGTTTACCCAGTGAGTGGAGTGGACTGTAGGTTTACCCAGTGAGTGGAGTGGACTATAGGTTTACCCAGTGAGTGGAGTGGACTATAGGTTTACCCAGTGAGTGGAGTGGACTATAGGTTTACCCAGTGAGTGGAGTGGACTATAGGTTTACCCAGTGAGTGGAGTGGACTATAGGTTTACCCAGTGAGTGGAGTGGGGACTGTAGGTTTACCCAGTGAGTGGAGTGGACTATAGGTTTACCCAGTGAGTGGAGTGGAGTGGACTATAGGTTTACCCAGTGAGTGGAGTGGAGTGGACTATAGGTTTACTCAGTGAGTGGAGTGGACTATAGGTTTACCCAGTGAGTGGAGTGGACTATAGGTTTACCCAGTGAGTGAGTGGAGGACTATAGGTTTACCCAGTGAGTGGAGTGGACTATAGGTTTACCCAGTGAGTGAGGAGTGGACTATAGGTTTACCCAGTGAGTGGAGTGGACTATAGGTTTACCCAGTGAGTGGAGTGGACTATAGGTTTACCCAGTGAGTGGAGTGGACTGTAGGTTTACCCAGTGAGTGGAGTGGACTGTAGGTTTACCCAGTGAGTGGAGTGGAGTGGACTATAGGTTTACCCAGTGAGTGGAGTGGACTATAGGTTTACCCAGTGAGTGGAGTGGACTGTAGGTTTACCCAGTGAGTGGAGTGGAGTGGACTGTAGGTTTACCCAGTGAGTGGAGTGGACTATAGGTTTACCCAGTGAGTGGAGTGGACTATAGGTTTACCCAGTGAGTGGAGTGGACTATAGGTTTACCCAGTGAGTGGAGTGGACTATAGGTTTACCCAGTGAGTGGAGTGGACTGTAGGTTTACCCAGTGAGTGGAGTGGACTGTAGGTTTACCCAGTGAGTGGAGTGGAGTGGACTATAGGTTTACCCAGTGAGTGGAGTGGACTATAGGTTTACCCAGTGAGTGGAGTGGACTGTAGGTTTACCCAGTGAGTGGAGTGGAGTGGACTGTAGGTTTACCCAGTGAGTGGAGTGGACTATAGGTTTACCCAGTGAGTGGAGTGGACTATAGGTTTACCCAGTGAGTGGAGTGGACTATAGGTTTACCCAGTGAGTGGAGTGGACTATAGGTTTACCCAGTGAGTGGAGTGGAGTGGACTATAGGTTTACCCAGTGAGGGAGTGGAGTGGACTATAGGTTTACCCAGTGAGTGGAGTGGACTATAGGTTTACCCAGTGAGTGGAGTGGAGTGGACTATAGGTTTACCCAGTGAGTGGAGTGGACTATAGGTTTACCCAGTGAGTGGAGTGGACTATAGGTTTACCCAGTGAGTGGAGTGGACTATAGGTTTACCCAGTGAGTGGAGTGGAGTGGACTATAGGTTTACCCAGTGAGTGGAGTGGACTATAGGTTTACCCAGTGAGTGGAGTGGACTATAGGTTTACCCAGTGAGTGGAGTGGACTATAGGTTTACCCAGTGAGTGGAGTGGAGTGGACTATAGGTTTACCCAGTGAGTGGAGTGGACTATAGGTTTACCCAGTGAGTGGAGTGGACTATAGGTTTACCCAGTGAGTGGAGTGGACTATAGGTTTACCCAGTGAGTGGAGTGGACTATAGGTTTACCCAGTGAGTGGAGTGGACTACAGGTTTACCCAGTGAGTGGAGTGGAGTGGACTATAGGTTTACCCAGTGAGTGGAGTGGAGTGGACTATAGGTTTACCCAGTGAGTGGAGTGGACTATAGGTTTACCCAGTGAGTGGAGTGGACTATAGGTTTACCCAGTGAGTGGAGTGGAGTGGACTATAGGTTTACCCAGTGAGTGGAGTGGACTATAGGTTTACCCAGTGAGTGGAGTGGACTATAGGTTTACCCAGTGAGTGGAGTGGACTATAGGTTTACCCAGTGAGTGGAGTGGACTATAGGTTTACCCAGTGAGTGGAGTGGACTGTAGGTTTACCCAGTGAGGTGGAGTGGACTATAGGTTTACCCAGTGAGTGGAGTAGACTGTAGGTTTACCCAGTGAGTGGAGTGGACTATAGGTTTACCCAGTGAGTGGAGTGGACTATAGGTTTACCCAGTGAGTGGAGTGGACTATAGGTTTACCCAGTGAGTGGAGTAGACTATAGGTTTACCCAGTGAGTGGAGTGGACTATAGGTTTACCCAGTGAGTGGAGTGGACTATAGGTTTACCCAGTGAGTGGAGTGGAGTGGACTATAGGTTTACCCAGTGAGTGGAGTAGACTGTAGGTTTACCCAGTGAGTGGAGTAGACTATAGGTTTACCCAGTGAGTGGAGTGGACTATAGGTTTACCCAGTGAGTGGAGTGGACTATAGGTTTACCCAGTGAGTGGAGTGCACTATAGGTTTACGCAGTGAATGGAGTAGACTATAGGTTTACCCAGTGAGTGGAGTGGACTATAGGTTTACCCAGTGAATGGAGTAGACTATAGGTTTACCCAGTGAGTGGAGTGGACTATAGGTTTACCCAGTGAATGGAGTAGACTATAGGTTTACCCAGTGAATGGAGTAGACTGTAGGTTTACCCAGTGAGTGGAGCAGATTGTAGGTTTACCCAGTGAGTGGAGCTGACTGTAGGGTTTACCCAGTGAGTACCCAGGGCTGATTGTAGGTTTACCCAGTTAGTACCCAGGGCTGACCGTAGGGTTTACCCAGTGAGTACCCAGTGCTGACCGTAGGGTTTACCCAGTGAGTACCCAGGGCTGATTGTAGGTTTACCCAGTTAGTACCCAGGGCTGAACGTAGGGTTTACCCAGTTAGTACCCAGGGCTGACCGTAGGGTTTACCCAGTTAGTACCCAGGGCTGACCGTAGGGTTTACCCAGTGAGTACCCAGTGCTGACCGTAGGGCTTACCCACTGAGTACCCAGGACTGACCGTAGGGTTTACCCAGTGAGTACCCAGTGCTGACCATATGGTTTACCCAGTGAGTACCCAGGGCTGACCGTAGGGTTTACCCAGTTAGTACCCAGGGCTGACCGTAGGGTTTACCCAGTTAGTACCCAGGGCTGACCGTAGGGTTTACCCAGTTAGTACCCAGTGCTGACCGTAGGGGTTTACCCACTGAGTACCCAGTGCTGACCGTAGGGTTTACCCAGTGAGTACCCAAGGCTTACCCAGTGAGTACCCAGGGCTGACTGTAGGGTTTACCCAGTGAGTACCCATGGCTTACCCAGTGAGTACCCAGGGCTGACCGTAGGGTTTACCCAGTGAGTACCCATGGCTTACCCAGTGAGTACCCAGTGACTGACCGTAGGGTTTATCCAGTGAGTACCCAGTGCTGACCGTAGGGTATACCCAGTGAGTACCCAGTGCGGACCGTAGGGTTTACCCAGTAAGTACCCAGGGCTGATTGTAGGTTTACCCAGTTAGTACCCAGTGCTGACCGTAGGGTTTACCCAGTGAGTACCCAGGGCTGACCGTAGGGTTTACCCAGTGAGTACCCAGGGCTTACAGCCAGTTGAGTACCCAGGGCTGACCGTAGGGTTTACCCAGTGAGTACCCAGGGCTGATTATTTAGGATGTAGTGATGGTGTGGGCCCTTTCCTTTAACATATCATGGTATTAAAGCCAAGACACGTATTAAAGTCACAACACTATGACACAACACGACACATCACGACCACGACAAATCACAGCAACACATCACGACACGAAGACACGACAACACAACACGACTACACAACACGATGACACATCACGACACGATGACACATCACGACACATCACAACACCACGACACATCACAACACGATGACACATCGCGACACATCACATCACAACGACACAACACCACGATCACATCACAACGACACATCACGACACAACGACACATCACGACACAACGACACATCACGACACCACGACACATCACGCACCACGACACATCACGGCACCACGACACATCACGACACATCACAACGACACATCACGGCACCACACACATCACATCACGACACCACGACACATCACGGCACCACGACACATCACGACACAACGACATCACATCACAACGACACATCACGACACCACGACACATCACGGCACCACGACACATCACATCACAACGACACATCACGACACAACGACACATCACATCACAACGACACATCACGACACAACGACATCACATCACAACGACACATCACGACACCCACGACACATCACGGCACCCACGACACATCACGGCACCACGACACATCACGACACCACGACATCACATCACGACACATCACGACACCACATCACATCACGACACCGACACATCACATCACGACACAACGACACATCACATCACATCACCACGACACATCACGACACCACGACACATCACGGCACCACGACACATCACATCACGACACAACGACACATCACGACACAACGACACATCACATCACGACACAACGACACATCCGACACCACATCACGACACAACGACACATCACGACACAACGACACATCACGACACACATCACGACACAACGACACATCACATCACAACGACACATCACGACACCACGACACATCACATCACAACGACACATCACGACACCACGACACATCACGACACATCACATCACGACACCACATCACGACACAACGACACATCACGACACAACGACACATCACGACACCACATCACGACACGACACATCACATCACGACACCACATCACGACACAGCGACACATCACGACACCACGACACATCACATCACAACGACACATCACGACACCACATCACATCACGACACATCACGACACAACGACACATCACAACACTACGACACATCACGACACGATGACACATCACGACACAACGACACATAATGACACAACGACACATCACATCACGACACAACGACACATCACGACACAACGACACATCACACACCACGACACATCACGACACAACGACACATCACATCACGACACCACATCACATCACGACACAACGACACATCACAACGACACATCACAACGACACCACACACATCACGACACATCACAACGACACATCACGACACAACGACAAATCACGACACCACGACACATCACGACACAACGACACATCACAACGACACATCACGACACAACGACACCACATCACATCACGACACCACGACACATCACAACGACAACATCACATCACAACGACACATCACGATCACCACGCATCACATCACCACGACACATCACAACACCACGACACATCACCACGACACATCACACACCGACACATCACAACACAACGACACATCACCACGACACATCACGACACCACGACACATCACGACACATCACGACACCACGACACATCACATCACGACACCACGACAGACACTGAGTTAATAGTAGCCATGGAGCCTTGTCTCCTTTGAGTTGATATTGATTGAAGATGTGTAGGTTTAGTTGAGCAGAGATACTGTGTGTGTCTCACTGGTAGTGGGAGTCTCTAGTATACAGGTGGGGTGGAAGGGGAGGTGTCACAGAGGTGGGAGGGAGAGGAGGTGTCACAGAGGTGGGGGGAGGAGTGTCACAGAGGTGGGAGGGGAGAGGAGGTGTCACAGAGGTGGGAGAGAGAGGAGTTGTCACAGAGGTGGGAGGGGAGAGGAGGTGTCACAGAGGTGGGAGGGGAGGGTGGTGTCACAGAGGTGGGAGGGGAGGTGTCACAGAGGTGGGAGAGGAGGTGTCACAGAGGTGGGAGGGGAGAGGAGGTGTCACAGAGGTGGAAGGGGAGGTGTCACAGAGGTGGGAGGGAAGGGGAGGTGTCACAGAGGTGGGAGGAGAGGAGGTGTCCAGAGGTGGGAGGGAGAGGAGGTGTCACAGAGGTGGGAGGGGAGAGGAGGTGTCACAGAGGTGGAAGGGAGAGGAGGTGTATCAGAGGTGGGAGGGGAGGGGAGGTGTCACAGAGGTGGGAGGAGAGAGGAGGTGTCACAGAGGTGGAAGGGGAGTGTCACAGAGGTGGGGTAGAAGGGGAGGTGTCTACAGAGGTGGGAGGGGAGAGGAGGTGTCACAGAGGTGGGAGGAGAGAGGAGTTGTCACAGAGTGGGAGGGGAGAGGAGGTGTCACAGAGGTGGGAGGAGAGGAGGTGTCACAGAGGTGGGAGGGGAGGTGTCACAGAGGTGGGAGAGGAGGTGTCACAGAGGTGGAAGGGGAGGTGTCACAGAGGTGGGAGGGAAGGGGAGGTGTCACAGAGGTGGGAGGAGAGAGGAGGTGTCACAGAGGTGGGAGGGGAGAGGAGGTGTCACAGAGGTGGGAGGGGAGAGGAGGTGTCACAGAGGTGGGAGGGGAGAGGAGGTGTCACAGAGGTGGGGTGGAAGGAGAGGTGTCACAGAGGTGGGAGGGGAGAGGAGGTGTCACAGAGGTGGGAGGGAGAGGAGGTGTCACAGAGGTGGGAGGGAGAGGAGGTGTCACAGAGGTGGGAGGGAGAGGAGGTGTCACAGATGTGGGAGGAGATGGGTCACAGAGGTGGGAGGGGAGAGGAGGTGTCACAGAGGTGGAAGGGGAGAGAGTTGTCTCAGAGGTGGGAGGGGAGAGGAGGTGTCACAGAGGTGGGAGGGGAGAGGAGGTGTCACAGAGGTGGGAGGGGGAGAGGAGGTGTCACAGAGGCGGGAGGGTCACAGAGGTGTCACAGAGGTGGGAGGAGATGGGTCACAGAGGTGGGAGGGGAGAGGAGGTGTCACAGAGGTGGAGGGGAGAGGAGGTGGTCACAGAGTTGGAAGGGGAGAGGAGGTGTATCAGAGGTGGGAGGGGAGAGGTATGCAGAGGTGGAGGAGAGGAGGTGTCACAGAGGTGGGAGGGGAGAGGAAGTGTCACAGAGGTGGGGTGGAAGGAGAGGTGTCACAGAGGTGGGAGGGGAGAGGAGATGTCACAGAGGTGGGAGGGGAGAGGAGGTGTCACAGAGGTGGGAGGGAGAGGAGGTGTCACAGAGGTGGGAGGAGATGGGTCACAGAGGTGGAGGGAGAGGAGGTGTCACAGAGGTGGAGGGGAGAGGAGGTGTCACAGAGGTGGAAGGGGAGAGGAGGTATCAGAGGTGGGAGGGGAGAGGAGGTGTCACAGAGGTGGGAGGGGAGGTGTCACAGAGGTGGGAGAGGAGGTGTCACAGAGGTGGGAGGGGAGAGGAGGTGTCACAGAGGTGGAAGGGGAGGTGTCACAGAGGTGGGAGGGAAGGGGAGGTGTCACAGAGGTGGGAGGAGAGAGGAGGTGTCACAGAGGTGGGAGGGGAGAGGAGGTGTCACAGAGGTGGGAGGGGAGAGGAGGTGTCACAGAGGTGGAAGGGGAGAGGAGGTGTATCAGAGGTGGGAGGGGAGAGGAGGTGTCACAGAGGTGGGAGGGAAGATGAGGTGTCACAGAGGTGGAAGGGGAGGGTGTCACAGAGGTGGGGTAGAAGGGGAGGTGTCACAGAGGTGGGAGGGGAGAGGAGGTGTCACAGAGGTGGGAGGAGAGAGGAGTTGTCACAGAGGTGGGAGGGGAGAGGAGGTGTCACAGAGGTGGGAGGGGAGAGGAGGTGTCACAGAGGTGGGAGGGGAGGTGTCACAGAGGTGGGAGAGGAGGTGTCACAGAGGTGGAAGGGGAGGTGTCACAGAGGTGGGAGGGAAGGGGAGGTGTCACAGAGGTGGGAGGAGAGAGGAGGTGTCACAGAGGTGGGAGGGGAGAGGAGGTGTCACAGAGGTGGGAGGAGAGAGGAGGTGTCACAGAGGTGGGAGGAGAGAGGAGGTGTCACAGAGGTGGGAGGGGAGAGGAGGTGTCACAGAGGTGGGAGGAGAGAGGAGGTGTCACAGAGGTGGGAGGAGAGAGGAGGTGTCACAGAGGTGGGAGGGAAAGGAGGTGTCACAGAGGTGGGAGGGGAGAGGAGGTGTCACAGAGGTGGGAGGGAAGGGGAGGTGTCACAGAGGTGGGAGGAGATGGGTCACAGAGGTGGGAGGGGAAAGGAGGTGTCACAGAGGTGGGAGTGAAGGGGAGGTGTCACAGAGGTGGGGTGGAAGTAGATGTGTCACAGAGGTGGGAGGAGAGAGGAGGTGTCACAGAGGTGGGGTGGAAGTAGATGTGTCACAGAGGTGGGAGGAGAGAGGAGGTGTCACAGAGGTGGGAGGAGAGAGGAGGTGTCACAGAGGTGGGAGGGGATAGGAGGTGTCACAGAGGTGGGAGGGGAGGTGTCGCCAATGATACACTGCGGTATTGTAGTAACACTCCTCCACCATAGAGGGGCAGTGTTGTCCTAGTTTTGGGCTCAGCTCATGGCCCTCTATTCCCTAATGGCCCTGGTCAAAATGGAGGCCACTAGCAGAGGGTCAGCTCCAACATCCTTCTACCAGCCTGGAGACCAGGGTCTGGCTGTCATTAGTACAGCTCTTCTACCAGTCTGGAGACCAGGGTCTGGCTGTCATTAGTACAGCTCTACTACCAGCCTGGAGACCAGGGTATGGCTGTCATTAGTACAGCTCTTCTACCAGTCTGGAGACCAGGGTCTGGCTGTCATTAGTACAGCTCTACTACCAGCCTGGAGACCAGGGTCTGGCTGTCATTAGTACAGCTCTACTACCAGTCTGGAGACCAGGTTCTGGCTGTCATTAGTACAGCTCTACTACCAGCCTGGAGACCAGGGTCTGGCTGTCATTAGTACAGCTCTTCTACCAGTCTGGAGACCAGGGTCTGGCTGTCATTAGTACAGCTCTACTACCAGCCTGGAGACCAGGGTCTGGCTGTCATTAGTACAGCTCTACTGCAGCCTGGAGACCAGGGTATGGCTGTCATTAGTACAGCTCTACTACCAGTCTGGAGACCAGGGTCTGGCTGTCATTGGCACGGCTGCATTCTACCAGTCTGGAGACCAGGGTCTGGCTGTCATTAGTACAGCTCTTCTACCAGCCTGGAGACCAGGGTCTGGCTGTCATTAGTACAGCTCTACTACCAGCCTGGAGACCAGGGTCTGGCTGTCATTAGTACAGCTCTACTACCAGCCTGGAGACCAGGGTCTGGCTGTCATTAGTACAGCTCTTCTACCAGCCTGGAGACCAGGGTCTGGCTGTCATTAGTACAGCTCTTCTACCAGCCTGGAGACCAGGGTCTGGCTGTCATTAGTACAGCTCTATCTACCAGTCCTGGTCTTGCTGCTGTGTTAGTTTGGTTTGTCTATAGTTTAGTATGCATGTTGCTGTGGACATTACACTACATCTCCGTGTTGGCTGTGCGTGTCTGATGTGTGTGTGTGTGGTGTGTGTGTGTGTGTGTGTGTGTGTGTGTGTGTGTGTGTGTGTGTGTGTGTGTGTGTGTGTGTTTACAAGGTCTCAAGAACACACACTCACAGATGCACAGACAGACAGACAAGACAGACAGACAGACAGACAGACAGACAGACAGAGACAGACACGCACACAGACACGCACACAGACACGCACTACGCACACAGACACGCACACACAAACACGCACGCATGCACACACACACACGCACACACACACACACACGCACACACACACACACACACACACGCACACACACACTCACACACACACACTCACGTACAGACACACACATTGAATGCAGTCATGCCAATTATAGCCAGTTTGTCTGTCTCTCTCTCCTCAGATTGCCTTCTCTCAGCACAGTAACTTCATGGATCTGGTGCAGTTCTTCGTCACGTTTTTCAGGTGAGCTCCTCTTCCTCCTCCTCATCCTTCCTCATCATCCTCCTCTTCCTCGTCATCCTTCCTCATCATTATCTTACCCTTCCCACTCCTCTTTCCTCCTGATCGTTCCTCCTCATCCTCCTCATCCTCCTTCCCCATCATCCTCCTCTTCCCACTCATCCTTCCTCCTCATCCTCCTCTTCCTCGTCATCCTTCCTCATCATCATCTTCCTCTTCCCACTCCTCCTTCCTCCTCATCCTTCCTCATCATCTTCCTCGTCATCATCATCTTCCTCTTCCTCATCCTTTGTGATCCTTCCTCATCCTCCTTGTCTTTCCTCTTCCTCATCTTCTTTCTCATCATCCTCTTCCTCCATTTATTCCTCCTCCCTCCTCTTCCTTGCTCCTCCTCTCTCCTCCTCCCTCTTCCTCTCTCCTCTTCCTCTTTCTCCTCCTCCTCTTTCTCCTCCCTCCTTTTCCTCTTCTCTCCACTTCCTCTTCCTCCCTCCTCCTCCTCTTCCTCCTCTTCCTTCCTCCTCTTCTTCTCTCTACTTCCTCTCTCCACTTCCTCCTCCTCCCTCCTCCTCTCTCTACTTCCTCTCTCCACTTCCTCCTCCTCCCTCCTCCTCTCTCGTCCTCTCTCATCGCTCTCCTCTCCTCTCTCTCTCACTTCCTCCTGCACTTCTCCCTCCTCCTCCTCTCTCTCTCCTATCACTCCTTCTCTCTCTCTGCACTTTCTCTCCCTTCCTCTCCTCCTCTCTCTACACCTCCTATCTCCCCTTTATCTCCCTCCTCCTCCTCTCTCTACTTCCTCCTCCCCCCTCTTCTTCCTCCCTCTCCTCCTCATTTTCCCTGAGGTCACTCCCATTTAGTACCACTCCTCTCTCTGTTACCGTGGATGCCTTCAGCCCACCACCACAGTATGTGTAGCTATAGCGATGTTGATGCCGAACCGCGGTACCACTGCAGCAGACATTACTGCAGAGAAACATTCATTGAACTGTCAACAAACACACACAGCTCACCCTAACACCTCGGGTAGTCTACCTGAAGGAAAACAGGAAATGGGTTTGGTTTTGTGTCAGGCGGTTGTCTCTGTGTGAATGTAATAGTCCTGATGTGGTGTGTTATTGATCAGCACCATACTGATGTGGTGTGTTATTGATCAGCACCGTACTGATGTGGTGTGTTATTGATCAGCACCATACTGATGTGGTGTTATTGATCAGCACCGTACTGATGTGGTGTTATTGATCAGCACCGTACTGATGTGGTGTGTTATTGATCAGCACCATACTGATGTGGTGTTATTGATCAGCACCATACTGATGTGGTGTGTTATTGATCAGCACCGTACTGATGTGGTGTGTTATTGATCAGCACCATACTGATGTGGTGTTATTGATCAGCACCGTACTGATGTGGTGTTATTGATCAGCACCGTACTGATGGTGTGTTATTGATCAGCACCATACTGATGTGGTGTTATTGGATCACACCGTACTGACATGTGTTATTGATCAGCACCGTACTGATGTGGTGTTATTGATCAGCACCATACTGATGTGGTGTGTTATTGATCAGCACCATACTGATGTGGTGTGTTATTGATCAGCACCCATCGATGTGGTGTTATTGATCAGCACCATACTGATGCGGTGTTATTGATCAGCACCGTACTGATGTGGTGTTATTGATCAGCACCGACTGATGTGTTATTGATCAGCACCATACTGATGTGGTGTTATTGATCAGCACCATACTGATGTGGTGTTATTGATCAGCACCGTACTGATGTGGTGTGTTATTGATCAGCACCATATTGATGTGGTGTTATTGATCAGCACCGCATCGATGTGGTGTTATTGATCAGCACCCCACTATCGATGTGGTGTGTTATTTTGATCAGCATCATACTGATGTGGTGTTATTGATCAGCACCGCTGACGGTGTTATTGATCAGTGGTGTGTTATTGATCAGCATCATACTGATCAGCACCGCATCGATGGTTATTGATCAGCACCGACTGATAAAGGTTGATCAGCACCATACTGATGTGGTGTGTTGGCTGATCAGCACCATACCGGGATGTGGTGTGTTATTGATCAGCACCATACTGATGTGGTGTTATTGATCAGCACCATACCGATGTGGTGTTATTGATCAGCACCGCACTGATGTGGTGTGTTATTGATCAGCACCGTACTGATGTGGTGTGTGTTATTGATCAGCACCATACTGATGTGGTGTTATTGATCAGCACCGTGATTGATGTGGTGCGTTATTGATCAGCACCATACTGATGTGGTGTGTTATTGATCAGCACCATACTGATGTGGTGTTATTGATCAGCACCGTACTGATGTGGTGTGTTATTGATCAGCACCATACTGATGTGGTGTGTTATTGATCAGCACCATACTGATGTGGTGTTATTGATCAGCACCGTACTGATGTGGTGTGTTATTGATCAGCACCATACTGATGTGGTGTTATTGATCAGCACCGTACTGATGTGGTGTGTTATTGATCAGCACCGTACTGATGTGGTGTGTTATTGATCAGCACCGTACTGATGTGGTGTGTTATTGATCAGCACCGTACTGATGTGGTGTTATTGATCAGCACCGTACTGATGTGGTGTTATTGATCAGCACCATACTGATGTGGTGTTATTGATCAGCATCATACTGATGTGGTGTTATTGATCAGCATCATACTGATGTGGTGTTATTGATCAGCACCATACTGATGTGGTGTTATTGATCAGCACCGTACTGATGTGGTGTTATTGATCAGCACCGTACTGATGTGGTGTGTTATTGATCAGCACCATACTGATGTGGTGTTATTGATCAGCACCGTACTGATGTGGTGTGTTATTGATCAGCACCATACTGATGTGGTGTGTTATTGATCAGCACCGTACTGATGTGGTGTTATTGATCAGCACCATACTGATGTGGTGTTATTGATCAGCACCGTACTGATGTGGTGTGTTATTGATCAGCACCATACTGATGTGGTGTTATTGATCAGCACCATACTGATGTGGTGTGTTATTGATCAGCACCATACTGATGTGGTGTGTTATTGATCAGCACCGTACTGATGTGGTGTGTTATTGATCAGCACCATACTGATGTGGTGTGTTATTGATCAGCATCCGTACTGATGTGGTGTTATTGATCAGCACCATACTGATGTGGTGTTATTGATCAGCACCATACTGATGTGGTGTTATTGATCAGCATCATACTGATGTGGTGTTATTGATCAGCACCATACTGATGTGGTGTTATTGATCAGCACCGTACTGATGTGGTGTGTATTGATCAGCACCGTACTGATGTGGTGTTATTGATCAGCTACCGTACTGATGTGGTGTGTGTGATTGATCAGCACCATACTGATGTGGTGTTATTGATCAGCACCGTACTGATGTGGTGTGTTATTGATCAGCACCATACTGATGTGTGTGTTATTGATCAGCACCATACTGATGTGGTGTTATTGATCAGCACCA
>NW_027036297.1:0-13580 GCF_034236695.1 Oncorhynchus nerka
TCGACACACACAGACAGATGGAGAGAGAGAAGGAGATACCATACCTCATCTCTCATGTAAACACAGACAGGAGTGGAACCTGACAACTCAGATGCTCTGTAGAGAAGAAGAGAGAGAGGAAAAAATAGGGATTCAAAACAAACACACACCTGTCTGGTGTGAAGTAAGTGAGTCTACGTGTGAGCAACTGTGTGTGTGTGTGTGTGTGTGATGTGTGGTGTTTGGTGTGTGTGGTGTTTGGTGTGTGTGTGTGTGTGTGTGGTGTGTGTAGTGTGTGGTGTAGTGTAGTAGTGTGTAGTGTGTGTAGTGTGGTGTGTGTGTGTATGTGTGTAGTGTGTGTGGTGATAATTGGTGTGTGTGGTGTGTGGTAGTGTTATGGTGTAGTGTGTGTGTGTGCGTGTGATGTTGTGGTGTGTGTGTGGTGTGTGTGTTTAGTGTGTGTGTGTGTGTGTGTGTGTGTGTGTGTGTTTGGTGTGTGTGTGTTTGTGGTGTGTGTGTTTGGGTGTGTGTGTGGTGTGTGTGTTTGATGTGTGTGTGTGTGGTGTGTGTGGTGTGTGTGTTGAGTGTGTGGCTTGTGTTTTGTGGTGTGTGTGTTTGGTGTGTGTGTGTTTGTGGTGTGTGTGTGTGTGTGTGTGTGTGTGTGTGTGTGTGTGTGTGTGTGTGTGTTTTGTCTACATTAAAAACCACTGAACCATAACTGTATCATTGCAGGTCGTCTCTAAACACAGTAACTTCTCCTGGCTTGTTGTTCCCCCAGATTCCCGGGTGGAGCCAGGAGCTGACATTCATTCTGGAAGCTTCGTGGCAAAGATTTAGTGATGATGTCATCACAGAGAAGACGAAAGGGGTGACGGACAGACAGCTGGTCTCAAAGAGAGTAAATGGGCCCTACAAAATGTTATTGTTTTGCCTAATTCCGTTTACTTTCTTTCCTAAATTCAGTTTTCTCCGTGTTGCTTTTCAGGTTTCCGATTTCAAAAGCAACTACGTTGGATATTCAGTCCACAATGAGGCTTAAACCACATCAGAAGACCACTTTTAAGGTCACAGGGGAAAATAGAAGAAATTTAGATTTTTGTGTGTAGTTACCCTTTAATGCCAGTAATCACCAAGGAAGAGACCGTTGTCCATTACACTTTGCTACACTACACTACACTACACTACACTACACACACCGTTGTCACTACACTAAGAGACCGTTGTCCACTACACTAAGAGACCACCGTTAATCCACTACACTAAGAGACCGCTGTCCACTACACTAAGAGACGTTGTCCACTACACTAAGAGACCGCTGTCCACTACACTAAGGACCGCTGTCCACTACACTAAGAGAGACCGTTGTCCACTACACTAAGAGACCGTTGTCCACTACACTACACACACCGTTGTCCACTACACTAAGAGACCAGTTGTCCACTACACTAAGAGACCGTTGTCCACTACACTAAGAGACCGTTGTCCACTACACTACACTACACACACCGTTGTCCACTACACTAAGAGACCGTTGTCCACTACACTACACACACCGTTGTCCACTACACTAAGAGACCGTTGTCCACTACACTAAGAGACCGCTGTCCACTACACTAAGAGAACGCTGTCCACTACACTAAGAGACCGCTGTCCACTACACTAAGAGACCGTTGTCCATTACACTACACTACACACACCGTTGTCCACTACACTAAGAGACCATTGTCCACTACACTAAGAGACCGTTGTCCACTACACTAAGAGACCGTTGTCCACTACACTAAGAGACCATTGTCCACTACACTAAGAGACCGTTGTCCACTACACTAAGAGACCGTTGTCCACTACACTAAGAGACCGTTGTCCACTACACTAAGAGACCGTTGTCCACTACACTACACACACCGTTGTCCACTACACTAAGAGACCGTTGTCCACTACACTACACACACCGTTGTCCACTACACTAAGAGACCGTTGTCCACTACACTAAGAGACCGCTGTCCACTACACTAAGAGACCGTTGTCCACTACACTAAGAGACCGCTGACCAAGAGACCGCTGTCCACTACACTAAGAGACCGCTGTCCACTACACTAAGAGACCGCTGTCCACTACACTAAGAGACCGCTGTCCACTACACTAAGAGACCGCTGTCCACTACACTAAGAGACCGCTGTCCACTACACTAAGAGACCGTTGTCCACTACACTAAGAGACCGTTGTCCACTACACTAAGAGACCGTTGTCACACTACACTAAGAGACCGCTGTCCACTACACTAAGAGACGTTGTCCACTACACTAAGAGACCATTGTCCACTACACTAACACACCGATTTGTCACTACACGCAAGAGACCGTTGTCCACTACACTAAGAGACCGTTGTCCACTACACTAAGAGACCGTTGTCCACTACACTACACACACCGTTGTCCACTACACTAAGAGACCGTTGTCCACTACACTAAGAGACCGCTCTCCACTACACTAAGAGACCGCTGTCCACTACACTACACACACCGTTGTCCACTACACTAAGAGACCGTTGTCCACTACACTAAGAGACCGCTGTCCACTACACTACACTACACACACCGTTGTCCACTACACTAAGAGACCGCTGTCCACTACACTAAGAGACCCCTGTCCACTACACTAAGAGACCGCTGTCCACTACACTGAGAGACCGCTGTCCACTACACTGAGAGACCGCTGTCCACTACACTGAGAGACCGCTGTCCACTACACTAAGAGACCGCTGTCCACTACACTAAGAGACCGCTGTCCACTACACTAAGAGACCGCTGTCCACTACACCAAGAGACCGCTGTCCACTACACCGAGAGACCGCTGTCCACTACACTGAGAGACCGCTGTCCACTACACTAAGAGACCGCTGTCCACTACACTAAGAGACCGTTGTCCACTACACTGAGAGCCAGTTGTCCACTACACTAAGAGACCGCTGTCCACTACACTAAGAGACCGCTGTCCACTACACTAAGAGACCGCTGTCCACTACACTAAGAGACAGTTGTCCACTACACTAAGAGACGCTGTCCACTACACTAAGAGACCGCTGTCCACTACACCAAGAGACCGCTGTCCACTACACCAAGAGACCGCTGTCCACTACACTAAAGAACCGCTGTCCACTACACTAAGAGACCGCTGTCCACTACACCAAGAGACAGTTGTCCACTACACTAGAGACAGTTGTCCACTACACTAAGAGACAGCTGTCATCCTACACTAAGAGGCAGTTGTCCACTACACTAAGAGACCTCCACTACACTGAGAGACAGTTGTCCACTACACTAAGAGACAGTTGTCCACTACACTAAGAGACCGCTGTCCACTACACTAAGAGACCGCTGTCCACTACACTAAGAGACCGCTGTCCACTACACTAAGAGACCGCTGTCCACTACACTAAGAGACCGCTGTCCACTACACTAAGAGACCGCTGTCCACTACACTAAGAGACCGCTGTCCACTACACTAAGAGACAGTTGTCCACTACACTGAGAGACAGTTGTCCACTACACTAAGAGACAGTTGTCCACTACACTGAGATACAGTTGTCCACTACACTAAGAGACAGTTGTCCACTACACTAAGAGACAGTTGTCCACTACACTAAGAGACAGTTGTCCACTACACTAAGAGACAGTTGTCCACTACACTAAGAGACCGCTGTCCACTACACTAAGAGACCGCTGTCCACTACACTAAGAGACCGCTGTCCACTACACTAAGAGACCGTTGTCCACTACACTAAGAGACCGTTGTCCACTACACTAAGAGACCGCTGTCCACTACACTAAGAGACCGCTGTCCACTACACTAAGAGACCGCTGTCCACTACACTAAGAGACCGCTGTCCACTACACTAAGAGACCGCTGTCCACTACACTAAGAGACCGCTGTCCACTACACTAAGAGACCGCTGTCCACTACACTAAGAGGCCGCTGTCCACTACACTAAGAGACCACTGTCCACTACACTAAGAGACTGTTGTCCACTACACTAAGAGACTGTTGTCCACAGGCTGGGGAGAGAGTAGAGAGAGAGTAGAGAGAGAGTAGAAACAATCTGGGGAGAGAGTAGAGAGAGAGAGTAGAGAGAGGGTAGAGAGATTAGAGAGAGTAGAGAGAGAAGAGAGTAGAGAGAGAATAGAGAGAGTAGAGAGCGGCTGGAGAGAGAGTAAAGAGCGAGTAGAGAGCGGCTGGAGAGAGAGTAAAGAGCGAGTTAGAGAGCGGCTGGAGAGAGTAGAGAGCGGCTGGAGAGAGTAGAGAGCGGCTGGAGAGAGTAGAGCGGTTGGAGAGAGTAGAGCGGTTGGAGAGAGTAGAGAGCGGCTGGAGAGAGTAGAGAGCGGCTGGAGAGAGTAGAGAGCGAAGTTGGAGAGAGTAGAGCAGTTGGAGAGAGTAGAGAGCGGTTGAGAGAGTAGAGAGCGGTTGAAATAGAGAGCGGTTGGAGAGAGTAGAGAGCGGTTGGAGAGAGTAAGAGCGGTTGAGAGAGTAGAGCGGTTGGAGAGATAAAGCAGTTGGAGAGAGTAGAGCTAAGAGCGGATTGGAGAGAGAGTAGAGCGGTTGGAGAGAAGTAGAAGCAACTGGAGAAAGTAGAGAGCAGCTGAGAGAGTAGAGAGCTTGGAGAGAGTAAGACAGCTGGAGAGAGGAGAAGAGTAGAGAGCAGCTGGAAGAGAGTAGAGAGCAGCTGGAGAGAGAGTAGAGAGCAGCTGTAGAGAGCTTAGAGAGACAGCTGGAGAGAGCAGCTGGAGAGAGGCAGAGAGCTGGAGAGAGTAGAGAGCAGCTGAGAGAGGTAGAGCTTGGAGAGAGTAGAGAGCAGCTGGAGAGAGTAGAGAGCTTGAGAGAGTAGAGAGCAGCTGGAGAGAGTAGAGAGCAGCTGAGAGAGTAGAGAGCAGCTGGAGAGAGAGAGAGCAGCTGGAGAGAGTAGAGAGCAGCTGGAGAGAGAGAGAGCTTGAGAGAGTAGAGAGCAGCTGGAGAGAGAGTAGAGAGAGCTTGGAGAGAGTAGAGAGCAGCTGAGAGAGTAGAGAGCAGCTGGAGAGAGAGTAGAGAGCAGCTGGAGAGAGTAGAGGTTGGGGGTGAGGAGAAAGAAAACAGGGGAGAGAAAAAAGGAGAGGAGGAGGGGAGAGGGGTTGTTGTAACTTGGCACACTCCTGGTCTGCAACTCTTTGATCACAGTGTTCAGCACTCACTCATAAAAATAACAAACCTCTGGTCTTGGCAGGCAGGCAGGCGAGCACGCACACACACACACACACTGCACTTGGGCGATCAGTGACAACCCTACCTACCTACCTGGTCTGGGGAAAGTGTGTGAGCAGCTCCCATAGTGTCTGTCCACTGGAGAAAGTACCCTGGAGTCTGGTACCATCTTCCATCTGCAGGGCAATACGCACCTGAGGAACACACACAGAATACAACACACTGTTTTACAACAAACACAGAGACAGGACACACTGTTCTAGAACACACACAGAAACAGAACACACAGAAACAGAACATACCGTTATTGAACACAGACAACTCATTTACAAAACCCACACACACACCGCATCTAGAGAACACACACACACACACACCGCATCTAGAGAACACACACACACCGCATCTAGAGAACACACACACCCACACATCTAGGGAACACACACACCCACACATCTAGGGAACACACACACCCACACATCTAGGGAACACACACACATCTAGGGAACACACACACCCACACATCTAGGGAACACACACACCCACACATCTAGGGAACACACACACACATCTAGGGAACACACACACATACAAACACACACACACACACACATCTAGGGAACACACACACACACACATCTAGGGAACACACACACACACATCTAGGGAACACACACACACATCTAGGGAATACACACACACATCTAGGGAACACACACAGAGCCAGAATTCCTATTCAGAGCTCTTAGTCACCCAGAGAACTACAGCCATGATCACAGAGATGATTATCCTGAATACAGTTTATAACACAACACGGGCACAGTTTCAAACACTCCTCTACCTGCCCTCCCCCTGACACACGGCCATGTTGTTACAAGACGGCTTTCATCGTATGCCACATCTAGACTCCCTGTAACATGGAAATAATCCACAAAGACCTAACAACTCATTCCATAAACACATTACTCCACTAAACACATTCTGAGAGGATCAGACATGAACCACATTCACACAGCTGTTAAATGCCCTGTAACGTAAACAAACAGCCGATGTCAATCAATCCACCACATTTTATATATAAGGCCATTTCTACATCAGCAGATGTCTAAAGTGTTTTATACAGAAACTCAGCCTAAACCCCAAACAGCAAGCAATGCAGATGTAGAAGCACGGTGGCTAGGAAGAACTCCAGAAAGGCAGGAACCTAGGAAGAAACCTAGAGAGGAACCAGACTCTGAGAGGTCAGTCCCTCTGGCTGAACCTAGGAAGAGATTTAGAGAGGAACCAGACTCTGAGAGGTCAGTCTCTGGCTGAACTCTAGGAAGAGACCTAGAAGAGACCTAGAAGGAACCAGACTCTGAGGGGTCTAGAAGAGTCCTCTCTTCTGGCTGAACCTAGAAGAGACCTAGAGAGGAACCAGACTCTGAGAGGTCAGTCCTTCTGGCTGAACCTAGGAAGAGACCTAGAGAGGAACCAGACTCTGAGAGGTCAGTCCTCTTCTGGCTGAACCTAGGAAGAGACCAGAGAGGAACCAGACCTGAGGGGTCAGTCCTCTTGGGCTGAACCTAGGAAGAGACCCAGAGAGGAACCAGACTCTGAGGGGTCAGTCCTCTGGCTGAACCTAGGAAGAGACCTAGATAGGAACCAGACTCTGAGAAGTCCCTCTGGCTGTGCCAGGAGATTATAACAGAACATGGACAGATTGTTCTTCACTATGTTGTGATGTCTGACTGTCTATAGTGGGTGTGGAAACGTAAACACTACATGTTGTGATGTCTGACTGTCTATGGAGTGTGGAACGTAAACACTACGCTAAGTTATGATGTCTGACTGTCTATGGAGGTGTGGAACGTAAACAACATGTTGTGACTACTGTCATGTCAGTGATGTCTGACTGTCTGTCTATAGTGGTGGAACGTAAACACTACATGTATGTTGTGATGTCTGACTGTCTATGGAGGTGTGGAACTAAGCAAGATGTCTGACTGTCTATGGAGGTGTGGAACGAAACACTACATGTTATGATGCTGACTGTCTATGGAGGTGTGGGAAACGTGAACACTACATGTTGTGATGTCTGACTGTCTATGGAGGTGTGGAACGAAACACTACATGTATGTTGTGATGTCTGACTGTCTATGGAGGTGTGGAAACGAAACACTACATGCTGTGATGTCTGACTGTCTATGGAGGTGTGGAACGTAAACACTACATGTATGTTGTGATGTCTGACTGTCTATGGAGGTGTGGAACGTAAACACTACATGTTGTGATGTCTGACTGTCTATGGAGGTGGAACGTAAACACTACATGTGATGTTGTGAGGTGTGTCTGTCTGACTGTCTATGGAGGTGTGGAACGCAAAACACTACATGTTGTGATGTCTGACTGTCTATGGAGGTGTGGAACGTGAAACACTACATGTTGTGATGTCTGACTGTCTATGGAGGTGTGGAACGTAAACACTACATGTATGTTGTGATGTCTGACTGTCTATGGAGGTGTGGAACGAAATACTACATGTATGTTGTGATGTTGACTGTCTATGGAGGTGTGGAACGAAACACTACATGTTGTGATGTCTGATCAGCATGAGGTGTGTGGAACGAACACTACATGTTGTGATGTCTGACTGTCTATGGAGGTGTGGACGCAAACACTACATGTATGTTGGTAGCGTGTTGTACGCGCTTTCTCGGTGGGTGGGAGGTCACTGGCATGTTGATGACACGGGTGCTGTCAGAGGATTGATGATGTCATTAAGAAAGGACCCGACCTCTTCTCAGAACCCCAGTGGAAACAGCAGACGTCATCCCAGATGGATGATGAGACCCATGTTAACTTAATCCAGAGCCGGCCAGTTGTTTACCCATCACCACTGTGGTGACGAGCTAACATGGAAAACATGTTTCCCCAAGGACACCGGGCAGAGTTAAAAAGGATGAAGAAAATGTGTTTTTAACAACTAACCATTTGTAAAAATAGAAACAGGGGAACTATGTTGATGAGAACTGTGAGTCAGAACGAGGACAGAGAGACAGAGCGGGTCTATAAACAGAGGGGGTAGAGAGGGGCATATAAAACAGAGGGTAGAGAGGTAGAGAAAAAGAGAGGGGTATATAAACAGAGGGGTAGAGAGAGGGGGTAATATACACAGAGGGGCATAGAGAGGGGTATATAAAACAGAGGGGCAGAGAGGCAGAGAGAGAGAGAGGGCAGAGAAAGAGAGGGTATATAAACAGAGGGGTAGAGAGGGGTAGATAAACAGAGGGGCAGAGAGGTAGAGAAAGAGAGGGGTAGAAAGAGAGGGGTAGAGAAAGAGGGGTAGAGAGGGGCAGAAAAAAAAAAAAAAAAGAGAGGGGTAGAGAGGGGCAGATAAAGAGGGATAGAGAGGGGTAGATAAAGAGAGGGGTAGAGAGGGGTAGATAAAGAGAGGGGCAGAGAGGGGTAGATAAAGAGGGGTAGAGAGGGGTAGATAAAAGAGAGGGGTAGAGAAAGAGAGGGGTAGAGGGGTAGATAAAGAGAGGGGTAGAGAGGGGTAGATAAAGAAAGGGGTAGAGAGGGGCAGATAAAGAGGGGGTAGATAAAGAGAGGGGTAGAGAAAGAGAGGGGTAGAGAGGGGTAGATAAAGAGAGGGGTAGAGAGTGGGGTAGATAAAGAGAGGGGTAGAGAGGGGTAGATAAAGAGAGGGGTAGAGAAAGAGAGGGGTAGAGAAAGAGAGGTAGAGAGGTAGATAAAGAGAGGGGTAGAGAGGGGCAGATAAAGAGGGATAGAGAGGGCAGATAAAGAGAGGGTAGAGAGGTGGGAGAGGGGTAGAGAGGCAGATAAAGAGAGGGGTAGAGAGGGGTAGAGAGGTGGAGAGAGGGGTAGAGAGGGGTAGATAAAGAGAG
Source organism: Oncorhynchus nerka (assembly GCF_034236695.1). Classification (NCBI taxonomy): domain Eukaryota; kingdom Metazoa; phylum Chordata; class Actinopteri; order Salmoniformes; family Salmonidae; genus Oncorhynchus; species Oncorhynchus nerka. The sequence goes on from NW_027036297.1 coordinate 9,102, forward strand.
GGGTAGAGAGGGGTAGATAAAGAGAGGGGTAGAGAGGGGGCGCTCGGCAATAAACAAATGGGGGCAAGAAATGTGAATAGTTTCTCTCAAGAAAAGGGCACCATTGAAAGGAGTGATTACTGGGGTAAAGGAGTGATTACTGGGGTAAAGGAGTGATTACTGGGGCAGGTAAATGTAAAAGTTACCAACTGAAGGGGAAGATTCCCTGCGTTTCAGATGCTCATCGCTTGTGCAACGCAGACAGGGTGATGAGAGGGGAAACAGAAAAGTCATTGTTCTTTTGAGTTTTGATGTTTAGTCTTTGCCCGACAAAAGTAATGTTAGATCGGCTTTGGCCTAATACACATGTTGTTACAGGTGTCAACCTTATGGGCACGTGGTGTGTAGGAGGGAGGTTCCTAGGTGGTCCTATGTGGTAGAGGTAGGAGGAGGTTCCTAGGTGGTCCTATGTGGTAGAGGTGTGTAGGGAGGAGGTTCCTAGGTGTTCCTATGTGGTAGAGGTGTGTAGGAGGGAGGTTCCTAGGTGGTCCTATGTGGTAGAGGTGTGTGTAGGGAGGAGGGAGGTCTAGGTGTTCTATGTGGTAGAGGTGTGTAGGAGGGAGGTCCCTAGGTGTTCCTATGTGGTAGAGGTGTGTAGGAGGGAGGTTCCTAGGGTGGTCCCATGTGGTAGAGGTGTAGGGAGGAGGGAGGTTCCTAGGTGTTCTATGTGGTAGAGGTGTGTAGGGAGGAGGGAGGTTCCTAGGTGGTCCTATGTGGCAGAGGGTGTAGGAGGAGGAGGTTCCTAGGTGTTCCTATGTGGTAGAGGGTGTGTAGGAGGGAGGTTCCTAGGTGGTCCTATGTGGCATGTGGTGTGTAGGAGGGAGGTTCCTAGGGTGGTCCTATGTGGCAGCAGTGTAGGAGGGAGGTTCCTAGGTGTTCCTATGTGGTAGAGGGGTGTGTAGAGGGAGGTTCCTAGGTGGTCCTATGTGGCATGTGGTGTGTAGGAGGAGGTTCCTAGGTGGTCCTATGTGGCAGAGGTGTAGGAGGGAGGTTCAGGTGTTCCTATGTGGCAGAGGTGTGTAGGAGGGAGGTTCCTAGGTGTTCCTATGTGGCAGTGTGTAGAGGGAGGTTCCTAGGTGTCCTATGTGGCAGCAGTGTGTAGGAGGGAGGTTCCCATGTGGCAGAGGTGTGTAGGAGGGAGGTTCCATGTGGCAGAGGTGTGTAGGAGGGAGGTTCTAGGGTGTTCCTATGTAGTAGAGGGTGTAGGAGGGAGGTTCCTATGTGGCAGAGGTGTGTAGGAGGGAGGTTCCTATGTGGCAGAGGTGTGTAGGAGGGAGGTTCCATGTGGCAGAGGTGTGTAGGAGGGAGGTTCCTATGTGGCAGCAGTGTGTAGGAGGGAGGTTCCTATGTGGCAGAGGTGTGTAGGAGGGAGGTTCCTATGTGGCAGAGTGTGTGTAGGAGGGAGGTTCCATGTGGCAGCAGTGTGTAGGAGGAGGTTCCTATGTGGCAGCAGTGTGTAGGAGGGAGATTCCTATGTGGCAGCAGTGTGTAGAGAGGGAGGTCTCAGGTGTTCCTATGTGGCAGAGGTGTGTAGGAGGAGGTTCCTATGTGGCAGCAGTGTGTAGGAGGGAGGTTCCTATGTGGCAGCAGTGTGTAGGAGGGAGGTTCCTAGGTGTTCCTATGTGGCAGAGGTGTATGGAGGGAGGTTCCTATGTGGCAGAGGTGTGTAGTAGGAGGGAGGTTCTCATGTGGCAGAGGTGTGTGTAGGAGGAGGTTCTATGTGGCAGAGGTGTGTAGGAGGGAGGTTCCTATGTGGCAGCAGTGTGTAGGAGGAGGTTCCTATGTGGCAGCAGTGTGTAGGAGGAGTGTCCTATGTGGCAGCAGTGTGTAGGAGGGAGATTCCTATGTGGCAGCAGTGTGTAGGAGGGAGGTTCCTAGGTGTCTCATGTGGCAGAGGTGTGTAGGAGGGAGGTTCCATGTGGCAGCAGTGTGTAGGAGGGAGGTTCCTATGTGGCAGCAGTGTGTAGGAGGGAGGTTCCTAGGTGTTCCTATGTGGCAGAGGTGTGTAAGGAGGGAGGTTCCTATGTGGCAGCAGTGTGTAGGAGGGAGGTTCCTATGTGGCAGCAGTGTGTAGGAGGGAGGTTCCTATGTGGCAGCAGTGTGTAGGAGGGAGGTTCCTATGTGGCAGCAGTGTGTAGGAGGGAGGTTCCTATGTGGCAGCAGTGTGTAGGAGGGAGGTTCCTAGGTGTTCCTATGTGGCAGAGGTGTGTAAGGAGGGAGGTTCCTATGTGGCAGCAGTGTGTAGGAGGGAGGTTCCTAGGTGTTCCTATGTGGCAGAGGTGTGTAGGAGGGAGGTTCCTAGGTGTTCCTATGTGGCAGAGGTGTGTAGGAGGGAGATTCCTAGGTGTTCCTATGTGGCAGAGGTGTGTAGGAGGGAGGTTCCTATGTGGCAGAGGTGTGTAGGAGGGAGGTTCCTAGGTGTTCCTATGTTTCAGAGGTGTGTAGGAGGGAGGTTCCTATGTGGCAGAGGTGTGTAGGAGGGGAGGTCTTATGTGGCAGAGGTGTGTAGGAGGGAGGTTCCTATGTGGCAGCAGTGTGTAGGAGGGAGGTTCCTATGTGGCAGAGGTGTAGGAGGGAGGTTCCTATGTGGCAGAGGTGTGTAGGAGGGAGGTTCCTATGTGGCAGCAGTGTGTAGGAGGGAGATTCCTAGGTGTTCCTATGTGGCAGAGGTGTGTAGGAGGGAGGTTCCTATGTGGCAGAGGTGTGTAGGAGGGAGGTTCCTAGGTGTTCCTATGTGGCAGAGGTGTGTAGGAGGGAGGTTCCTATGTGGCAGAGGTGTGTAGGAGGGAGGTTCCTATGTGGCAGAGGTGTGTAGGAGGGAGGTTCCTATGTGGCAGCAGTGTGTAGGAGGGAGGTTCCTATGTGGCAGAGGTGTGTAGGAGGGAGGTTCCTATGTGGCAGAGGTGTGAGGAGGGAGGTCTCTATGTGGCAGCAGTGTGTAGGAGGGAGATTCCTAGGTGTTCCTATGTGGCAGAGGTGTGTAGGAGGAGGTTCCTATGTGGCAGCAGTGTGTAGGAGGGAGGTCTCTATGTGGCAGAGGTGTGTATGAGGGAGGTTCCTATGTGGCAGAGGTGTGTAGGAGGGAGGTCCTCATGTGGCAGCAGTGTGTGTAGGAGTGGAGATTCCTAGGTGTTCCTATGTGGCAGAGGTGTGTAGGAGGGAGGTTCCTATGTGGCAGAGGTGTGTAGGAGGGAGGTTCCTAGGTGTTCCTATGTGGCAGAGGTGTGTAGGAGGGAGGTTCCTATGTGGTAGAGGTGTGTAGGAGGGAGGTTCCTATGTGGCAGAGGTGTGTAGGAGGGAGGTCTTATGTGGCAGAGGTGTAGGAGGGAGGTTCCTATGGCAGCAGTGTGTAGGAGGGAGGTTCCATGTGGCAGAGTGTGTAGGAGGGAGGTTCCTATGTGGCAGAGGTGTGTAGGAGGAGTTCCTATGTGGCAGCAGTGTGTAGGAGGGAGATCCCTAGGTGTTCCTATGTGGCAGAGGTGTGTAGGAGGGAGGTTCCTATGTGGCAGAGGTGTGTAGGAGGGAGTGTCTTAGGTGTTCCTATGTGGCAGAGGTGTGTAGGAGGGAGGTCTTATGTGGCAGAGGTGTGTAGGAGGGAGGTTCTTTGGTGTGTGGCAGAGGTGTGTAGGAGGGAGGTTCCTATGTGGCAGCAGTGTGTAGGAGGGAGGTTCCTATGTGGCAGAGGTGTGTAGGAGGGAGGTTCCTATGTGGCAGAGGTGTGTAGGAGGGAGGTTCCTATGTGGCAGAGGAGTGTGTAGGAGGGAGGTTCCTATGTGGCAGAGGTGTGTAGGAGGGAGGTTCCTATGTGGCAGAGGTGTGTAGGAGGGAGGTTCCTATGTGGCAGAGGTGTGTAGGAGGGAGGTTCCTATGTGGCAGAGGTGTGTAGGAGGGAGGTTCCTATGTGGCAGAGGTGTGTAGGAGGGAGGTTCCTATGTGGCAGCGGTGTGTAGGAGGGAGGTTCCTATGTAGCAGCAGTGTGTAGGAGGGAGGTTCCTATGTGGCAGAGGTGTGTAGGAGGGAGGTTCCTATGTGGCAGAGGTGTGTAGGAGGGAGGTTCCTAGGTGGCAGAGGTGTGTAGGAGGGAGGTTCCTATGTGGCAGAGGTGTGTATGAGGGAGGTTCCTATGTGGCAGAGGTGTGTAGGAGGGAGGTTCCTATGTGGCAGAGGTGTGTAGGAGGGAGGTTCCTATGTGGCAGAGGTGTGTAGGAGGGAGGTTCCTATGTGGCAGAGGTGTGTAGGAGGGAGGTTCCTAGGTGTGAGAAGGGCATGACACAAAGGAATATGTAGCATTGGGGAAAGTAGTGGTGTGTGTCAATTGTAGGGCTGCCCATGGGGCTGGGGATCAGATGTCTCTTGCGAGAGAGGCAGGTTGAGGTTTCCATGGTTAGAGTAGTGCAGAAGTTATGCTGAGGCAGTGAGAAAGTAGAGGAAGATGGGTCA
>NW_027036298.1:0-13592 GCF_034236695.1 Oncorhynchus nerka
ACTAGAGAATTGGCAAAACACTGTAAGTTCGTGAAGTCCTATATACTTCTGTCAGTGATGTGATGGACGTTACTTCTTGTATTGAGATGACTTTATCCAGTTGGCATGAGTGTTCATCCTCTATTGCTTCATATCTAGTTGCAAATGTCTTGGCCAGTGCGCAGTTGCAAAATGACAACTTGTTCCTCAACTAGCCACTGCCTGGTTAAATAAAGGTGTTGCTCAGCTTTGGCCACTACCTGGTTAAATAAAGGTGTTCTCAACTAGCCTACCTGGTTAAATAAAGGTGTTCTCAACTAGCCTACCTGGTTAAATAAAGGTGTTCTCAACTAGCCTACCTGGTTAAATAAAGGTGTTCTCAACTAGCCCACCTGGTTAAATAAAGGTGTTCTCAACTAGCCTACCTGGTTAAATAAAGGTGTTCTCAACTAGCCTACCTGGTTAAATAAAGGTGTTCTCAACTAGCCTACCTGGTTAAATAAAGGTGTTCTCAACTAGCCTACCTGGTTAAATAAAGGTGTTCTCAACTAGCCTACCTGGTTAAATAAAGGTGCTCTCAACTAGCCTACCTGGTTAAATAAAGGTGAAATATATATATATTTTTAAATGTGGCCAATGACTTGTGTAAACATAAAATCAAGAGTTTATTAGTTATAATAGGTCTCAATCCCAACTCTTTATCTCGGACTCACCCAACAAATATCAACATACGCAACGTACCAGAGTCTGCTTATCCCCTAAATCACTGACATGACATGATCGTCATCTGAAGGCGATTAAAGTATAAGTCGTTGGTCTGGCAGAGTGTGTGTCTGCAGGTGCATGAGGCGTTTCACGTGTCACAGAGTTTTGGGATTGTGTGACCCGGCCAGAGGTCGGCATCATGTCCCCACAGGTGACAAAAATCCGTCCCGTTGTCTTATCATCCCCTGTAGAAGTGTGCCATGACCCGAGTGTGTGTTTGTGTGGGTGTGTGTGTGTGTGTGTTTGTCACCGATAAGACCCACAGCCATGTCTGTCTGTCCATCCAGCTCGTAGCCTTTCACTCACTGACATGGAGTCGCTGGTCGCTAATCCTGGACTGACGCCTCTCTCTCTTCAGAGTCACAATAGGCAAAGATCTGTTTTGAATATCTTGCCAACTCCTATGGTCATTGTCACATTTTGTGTTCTAGAAAGCACAAACAGATCTGGGGCCAGGCCATAACTAACCACCACCCCGAGTCTGTGTGTCTGGAAGCACAAACAGATCTGGGGCCAGGCCATAACTAACCACCGCCCCGAGTCTGTGTGTCTGGAAGCACAAACAGATCTGAGGCCAGGCCATAACTAACCACCACCCCGAGTCTGTGTGTCTGGAAGCACAAACAGATCTGGGGCCAGGCCATAACTAACCACCACCCCGAGTCTGTGTGTCTGGGAGGGTCTGGGAACAGCAGTCAATCTGTTATGTCTAATGGATGCCAATATTATTCTCCCCAAATCCGTTAACAGAGAAAAGGACAACACCAGTGGGTTTAAGTGGGTTATTTTGACAGTTACACCACAAAGTATAGATGTGATTTCACATTAAGGATATTTTTGAGGGACAAAATTAATTAATTTGCCTTGGATTAACGATTAACAGTTAAGAGGGTTTGAGAATTTAATATTATGAAGCTAATATTCACCTAAAAGAAAGGATATTATTTTAATTAGACCAAGCCAAAATTAAATACGATGAATTAGTAAAAACAGACATTCTGTTCCAGAAAGACATCTGCTGTAAATTACTGGTCTGCATTTTGGGCGGGATGATGTTTACTGGCTATAAGATACTGGTTTATCAGTCATATGGACACATTGGGCGGGATGATGTTTACTGGCTATAAGATACTGGTGTATCAGTCATATGGGCACATTGGACCGGCTGCCTTGTTACTGGCTATAAGATACTGGTTTATCAGTCATATGGACACATTGGACCGGCTGCCTTGTTACTGACTATAAGATACTGGTTTATCAGTCATATGGGCACATTGGGTCGGCTGCCTTGTTACTGGCTATAAGATACTGGTGTATCAGTCATATGGACACATTGGACCGGCTGCCTTGTTACTGGCTATAAGATACTGGTTTATCAGTCATATGGACACATTGGACCGGCTGCCTTGTTACTGGCTATAAGATACTGGTTTATCAGTCATATGGACACATTGGACCGGCTGCCTTGTTACTGGCTATAAGATACTGGTTTATCAGTCATATGGACACATTGGACCGGCTGCCTTGTTACTGGCTATAAGATACTGGTTTATCAGTCATATGGACACATTGGGCGGGATGATGTTTACTGGCTATAAGATACTGGTTTATCAGTCATATGGACACATTGGGCGGGATGATGTTTACTGGCTATAAGATACTGGTTTATCAGTCATATGGACACATTGGGCGGATGATGTTTACTGACTATAAGATACTGGTGTATCAGTCATATGGACACATTGGGCAGGATGATGTTTACTGGCTTTAAGCTGTGGTAAGGGTGGTATGACTGCCTTGTTACTGGCTATAAGATACTGGTTTATCAGTCATATGGACACATTGGGTCGGCTGCCTTGTTACTGGCTATAAGATACTGGTTTATCAGTCATATGGACACATTGGACCGGCTGCCTTGTTACTGGCTATAAGATACTGGTGTATCAGTCATATGGACACATTGGGCGGGATGATGTTTACTGACTATAAGATACTGGTTTATCAGTCATATGGACACATTGGGCGGGATGATGTTTACTGACTATAAGATACTGGTTTATCAGTCATATGGACACATTGGGCGGGATGATGTTTACTGGCTATAAGATACTGGTGTATCAGTCATATGGACACATTGGGCGGGATGATGTTTACTGGCTATAAGATACTGGTGTATCAGTCATATGGACACATTGGGCGGGATGATGTTTACTGGCTATAAGATACTGGTGTATCAGTCATATGGACACATTGGGCGGGATGATGTTTACTGGCTATAAGATACTGGTGTATCAGTCATATGGACACAATGGGCGGGATGATGTTTACTGGCTATAAGATACTGGTTTATCAGTCATATGTACACATTGGACCGGCTGCCTTGTTACTGGCTATAAGATACTGGTTTATCAGTCATATGGACACATTGGACCGGCTGCCTTGTTACTGGCTATAAGATACTGGTGTATCAGTCATATGGACACATTGGACCGGCTGCCTTGTTACTGGCTATAAGATACTGGTGTATCAGTCATATGGACACATTGGGCCGGCTGCCTTGTTACTGGCTATAAGATACTGGTGTATCAGTCATATGGACAGATTGGACCGGCTGCCTTGTTACTGGCTATAAGATACTGGTTTATCAGTCATATGGACACATTGGGCGGGATGATGTTTACTGGCTATAAGATACTGGTGTATCAGTCATATGGACACATTGGGCCGGCTGCCTTGTTACTGGCTATAAGATACTGGTTTATCAGTCATATGGACACATTGGACCGGCTGCCTTGTTACTGGCTATAAGATACTGGTTTATCAGTCATATGGACACATTGGACCGGCTGCCTTGTTACTGGCTATAAGATACTGGTTTATCAGTCATATGGACACATTGGGAGGGATGATGTTTACTGGCTATAAGATACTGGTTTATCAGTCATATGGGCACATTGGGCAGGATGATGTTTACTGGCTATAAGATACTGGTGTATCAGTCATATGGACACATTGGACCGGCTGCCTTGTTACTGGCTATAAGATACTGGTTTATCAGTCATATGGACACATTGGACCGGCTGCCTTGTTACTGACTATAAGATACTGGTGTATCAGTCATATGGACACATTGGGCGGGATGATGTTTACTGGCTATAAGATACTGGTGTATCAGTCATATGGACACATTGGGCGGGATGATGTTTACTGGCTATAAGATACTGGTTTATCAGTCATATGGACACATTGGGAGGGATGATGTTTACTGGCTATAAGATACTGGTTTATCAGTCATATGGACACATTGGACCGGCTGCCTTGTTACTGGCGATAAGATACTGGTATATCAGTCATATGGACACATTGGACCGGCTGCCTTGTTACTGGCTATAAGATACTGGTTTATCAGTCATATGGACACATTGGACCGGCTGCCTTGTTACTGGCTATAAGATACTGGTGTATCAGTCATATGGACACATTGGACCGGCTGCCTTGTTTACTGGCTATAAGATACTGGTGTATCAGTCATATGGACACATTGGGCCGGCTGCCTTGTTACTGGCTATAAGATACTGGTTTATCAGTCATATGGACACATTGGACCGGCTGCCTTGTTACTGGCTATAAGATACTGGTTTATCAGTCATATGGACACATTGGGCCGGCTGCCTTGTTACTGGCTATAAGATACTGGTTTATCAGTCATATGGACACATTGGACCGGCTGCCTTGTTACTGGCTATAAGATACTGGTTTATCAGTCATATGGACACATTGGGCCGGGCTGCCTGTGTTACTGGCTATAAGATACTGGTTTATCAGTCATATGGACACATTGGACCGGCTGCCTGTGTTACTGGCTATAAGATACTGGTGTATCAGTCATATGGACACATTGGGCGGGATGATGTTTACTGACTATAAGATACTGGTGTATCAGTCATATGGACATTGGGCATTGTTACTGCTTAAGCTGTGTAAGTGGTATGACTGCCTTGTTACTGGCTATAAGATACTGGTTTATCAGTCATATGGACACATTGGGTCGGCTGCCTTGTTACTGGCTATAAGATACTGGTTTATCAGTCATATGGACACATTGGACCGGCTGCCTTGTTACTGGCTATAAGATACTGGTTTATCAGTCATATGGACACATTGGACCGGCTGCCTTGTTACTGGCTATAAGATACTGGTGTATCAGTCATATGGACACATTGGACCGGCTGCCTTGTTACTGGCTATAAGATACTGGTTTATCAGTCATATGGACACATTGGGCCGGCTGCCTTGTTACTGGCTATAAGATACTGGTTTATCAGTCATATGGACACATTGGGCGGGATGATGTTTACTGGCTATAAGATACTGGTGTATCAGTCATATGGACACATTGGGCGGGATGATGTTTACTGGCTATAAGATACTGGTTTATCAGTCATATGGACACATTGGACCGGCTGCCTTGTTACTGGCTATAAGATACTGGTTTATCAGTCATATGGACACATTGGGAGGGATGATGTTTACTGGCTATAAGATACTGGTTTATCAGTCATATGGGCACATTGGGTCGGCTGCCTTGTTACTGGCTATAAGATACTGGTTTATCAGTCATATGGACACATTGGACCGGCTGCCTTGTTACTGGCTATAAGATACTGGTTTATCAGTCATATGGACACATTGGACCGGCTGCCTTGTTACTGGCTATAAGATACTGGTTTATCAGTCATATGGACACATTGGGCCGGCTGCCTTGTTACTGGCTATAAGATACTGGTTTATCAGTCATATGGACACATTGGGCGGGATGATGTTTACTGGCTATAAGATACTGGTGTATCAGTCATATGGACACATTGGGCCGGCTGCCTTGTTACTGGCTATAAGATACTGGTTTATCAGTCATATGGACACATTGGACCGGCTGCCTTGTTACTGGCTATAAGATACTGGTTTATCAGTCATATGGACACATTGGACCGGCTGCCTTGTTACTGGCTATAAGATACTGGTTTATCAGTCATATGGACACATTGGGCGGCATGCCTGTGTTACTGGCTATAAGATACTGGTTTATCAGTCATATGGACACATTGGGCGGGATGATGTTTACTGGCTATAAGATACTGGTGTATCAGTCATATGGACACATTGGGCGGGATGACTGTGTTACTGGCTATAAGATACTGGTTTATCAGTCATATGGACACATTGGGCGGATGATGTTTACTGACTATAAGATACTGGTGTATCGTCATATGAACCACATTGGGCAGGATGATGTTTACTGGCTTTAAGCTGGTAAATTGGTATGACTGCCTTGTTACTGGCCTATAAGATACTGGTTTATCAGTCATATGGACACATTAGATTGGTTGCCTTGTTACTGGCTATAAGATACTGGTTTATCCAGTCATATGGACACATTGAGACCACGGCTGCCCTTGTTACTGGCTATAAGATACTGGTGTATCAGTCATATGGACACATTGGGCGGGATGATGTTTACTGACTATAAGATACTGGTTTATCAGTCATATGGACACATTAGGCGGGATGATGTTTACCATTTATAAGATACTGGTTTATCAGTCATATGGACACATTAGTGATGATGTTAAGATACTGTATCAGCATATGGGCACATTGGGTCGGCTGCCTTGTTACTGGCTATAAGATACTGGTGTATCAGTCATATGGACATTTGGGCGGATGATGTTTATGGCTATAAGATACTGGTGTATCAGTCATATGGACACATTTCAACCTTGTTACTGGCTATAAGATACTGGTTTATCAGTCATATGGACACATTGGACCGGGCCTTGTTACTGGTTAAGATACTGGTTTATCAGTCATATGGACACATTGCTGCCTTGTTACTGACTATAAGATACTGGTTTCTTATCAGTCATAAGGGACATTGGGTCGGCCTTTTACTGGCTATAAGATACTGGGTATCAGTCATATGGACACATTATGCCTTGTTACTGGCTATAAGATACTGGTTTATCAGTCATATGGATGATGTTTACTGGCTATAAGATACTGGTTTATCAGTCATATGTACACATTGGACCGGCTGCCTTGTTACTGGCTATAAGATACTGGTTTATCAGTCATATGGACACATTGGGTCGGCTGCCTTGTTACTGGCTATAAGATACTGGTGTATCAGTCATATGGACACATTGGACCGGCTGCCTTGTTACTGGGTTACTGGTCATATACATTGGGCGGGATGATGTTTACTGGCTATAAGATACTGGTTTATCAGTCATATGGACACATTGGGTGGATGATGTTTACTGGCTATAAGATACTGGTGTATCAGTCATATGGACATTTCATGGATGATGGACTATAAGATACTGGTGTATCAGTTACATTGGGCAGGATGATGCTTACTGGCTATAAGATACTGGTTTATCAGTCATATGGGACACATTAGCTGCCTTGTTACTGGATGATACTGGGTTTTACTGGCTATAAGATTGGTGTATCAGTCATATGGACACATTGGACCGGCTGCCTTGTTACTGGCTATAAGATACTGGTTTATCAGTCATATGGACACATTGGACCGGCTGCCTTGTTACTGGCTATAAGATACTGGTTTATCAGTCATATGGACATTGGACCGGCTGCCTTGTTACTGACTATAAGATACTGGTTTTATCAGTCATGGGCACATTGGGAGGATGATGTTTTGGCTATAAGATACTGGTTTATCAGTCATATGGACACATTGAAGCTGCCTTGTTACTGGCTATAAGATACTGGTGTATCAGTCATATGGATGATGTTTACTGGCTATAAGATACTGGTATATCAGTCATAAGGGACACATTGGACCGGCTGCCTTGTTACTGCTATAAGATACTGGTTTATCAGTCATATGGACATTGGACCGGCTGCCTTGTTACTGACTATAAGATACTGGTTTATCAGTCATATGGACACATTGGGCGGGATGATGTTTACTGGCTATAAGATACTGGTGTATCAGTCATATGGACACATTGGGCGGGATGATGTTTACTGGCTATAAGATACTAGTTTATCAGTCATATGGACACATTGGGCCGGCTGCCTTGTTACTGGCTATAAGATACTGGTTTATCAGTCATATGGACACATTGGACCGGCTGCCTTGTTACTGGCTATAAGATACTGGTTTATCAGTCATATGGACACATTGGGCGGGATGATGTTTACTGGCTATAAGATACTGGTGTATCAGTCATATGGACACATTGGGCGGGATGATGTTTACTGGCTATAAGATACTGGTTTATCAGTCTTATGGACACATTGGGCCGGCTGCCTTGTTACTGGCTATAAGATACTGGTTTATCAGTCATATGGACACATTGGACCGGCTGCCTTGTTACTGGCTATAAGATACTGGTATATCAGTCATATGGACACATTGGACCGGCTGCCTTGTTACTGGCTATAAGATACTGGTGTATCAGTCATATGGACACATTGGGCGGGATGATGTTTACTGGCTATAAGATACTGGTGTATCAGTCATATGGGCACATTGGGTCGGCTGCCTTGTTACTGGCTATAAGATACTGGTGTATCAGTCATATGGACACATTGGGCGGGATGATGTTTACTGGCTATAAGATACTGGTGTATCAGTCATATGGACACATTGGGCCGGCTGCCTTGTTACTGGCTATAAGATACTGGTTTATCAGTCATATGGACACATTGGACCGGCTGCCTTGTTACTGGCTATAAGATACTGGTTTATCAGTCATATGGACACATTGGACCGGCTGCCTTGTTACTGACTATAAGATACTGGTTTATCAGTCATATGGGCACATTGGGTCGGCTGCCTTGTTACTGGCTATAAGATACTGGTGTATCAGTCATATGGACACATTGGACCGGCTGCCTTGTTACTGGCTATAAGATACTGGTTTATCAGTCATATGGACACATTGGACCGGCTGCCTTGTTACTGGCTATAAGATACTGGTTTATCAGTCATATGGACACATTGGACCGGCTGCCTTGTTACTGGCTATAAGATACTGGTTTATCAGTCATATGGGCACATTGGGTCGGCTGCCTTGTTACTGGCTATAAGATACTGGTGTATCAGTCATATGGACACATTGGACCGGCTGCCTTGTTACTGGCTATAAGATACTGGTTTATCAGTCATATGGACACATTGGGCGGGATGATGTTTACTGGCTATAAGATACTGGTTTATCAGTCATATGGACACATTGGGCGGGATGATGTTTACTGACTATAAGATACTGGTGTATCAGTCATATGGACACATTGGGCGGGATGATGTTTACTGACTATAAGATACTGGTGTATCAGTCATATGGACACATTGGGCAGGATGATGTTTACTGGCTATAAGATACTGGTTTATCAGTCATATGGACACATTGGACCGGCTGCCTTGTTACTGGCTATAAGATACTGGTTTATCAGTCATATGGACACATTGGACCGGCTGCCTTGTTACTGGCTATAAGATACTGGTGTATCAGTCATATGGACACATTGGACCGGCTGCCTTGTTACTGGCTATAAGATACTGGTTTATCAGTCATATGGACACATTGGGCGGGATGATGTTTACTGGCTATAAGATACTGGTATATCAGTCATATGGACACATTGGACCGGCTGCCTTGTTACTGGCTATAAGATACTGGTGTATCAGTCATATGGACACATTGGACCGGCTGCCTTGTTACTGGCTATAAGATACTGGTGTATCAGTCATATGGACACATTGGACCGGCTGCCTTGTTACTGGCTATAAGATACTGGTTTATCAGTCATATGGACACATTGGACCGGCTGCCTTGTTACTGGCTATAAGATACTGGTTTATCAGTCATATGGACACATTGGGCGGGATGATGTTTACTGGCTATAAGATACTGGTTTATCAGTCATATGGACACATTGGACCGGCTGCCTTGTTACTGGCTATAAGATACTGGTTTATCAGTCATATGGACACATTGGACCGGCTGCCTTGTTACTGGCTATAAGATACTGGTTTATCAGTCATATGGACACATTGGGCGGGATGATGTTTACTGGCTATAAGATACTGGTTTATCAGTCATATGGACACATTGGGCCGGCTGCCTTGTTACTGGCTATAAGATACTGGTTTATCAGTCATATGGACACATTGGACCGGCTGCCTTGTTACTGGCTATAAGATACTGGTTTATCAGTCATATGGACACATTGGGCGGGATGATGTTTACTGGCTATAAGATACTGGTTTATCAGTCATATGTACACATTGGACCGGCTGCCTTGTTACTGGCTATAAGATACTGGTTTATCAGTCATATGGACACATTGGGCGGATGCATGTGTTACTGGCTATAAGATACTGGTTTATCAGTCATATGGACACATTGGACCGGCTGCCTTGTTACTGACTATAAGATACTGGTTTATCAGTCATATGGACACATTGGACCGGCTGCCTTGTTACTGGCTATAAGATACTGGTTTATCAGTCATATGGACACATTGGGCGGGATGATGTTTACTGGCTATAAGATACTGGTATATCAGTCATATGGACACATTGGACCGGCTGCCTTGTTACTGGCTATAAGATACTGGTGTATCAGTCATATGGACACATTGGACCGGCTGCCTTGTTACTGGCTATAAGATACTGGTGTATCAGTCATATGGACACATTGGACCGGCTGCCTTGTTACTGGCTATAAGATACTGGTTTATCAGTCATATGGACACATTGGACCGGCTGCCTTGTTACTGGCTATAAGATACTGGTTTATCAGTCATATGGACACATTGGAGCGGGATGATTGTTTACTGGCTATAAGATACTGGTTTATCAGTCATATGGGCACATTGGGTCGGCTGCCTTGTTACTGGCTATAAGATACTGGTTTATCAGTCATATGGACACATTGGACCGGCTGCCTTGTTACTGGCTATAAGATACTGGTTTATCAGTCATATGGACACATTGGGCGGGATGATGTTTACTGGCTATAAGATACTGGTTTATCAGTCATATGGGCACATTGGGTCGGCTGCCTTGTTACTGGCTATAAGATACTGGTTTATCAGTCATATGGACACATTGGACCGGCTGCCTTGTTACTGGCTATAAGATACTGGTTTATCAGTCATATGGACACATTGGGCAGGATGATGTTTACTGGCTATAAGATACTGGTTTATCAGTCATATGGACACATTGGGTCGGCTGCCTTGTTACTGGCTATAAGATACTGGTTTATCAGTCATATGGACACATTGGGCGGGATGATGTTTACTGGCTATAAGATACTGGTTTATCAGTCATATGTACACATTGGACCGGCTGCCTTGTTACTGGCTATAAGATACTGGTTTATCAGTCATATGGACACATTGGGCGGGATGATGTTTACTGGCTATAAGATACTGGTTTATCAGTCATATGTACACATTGGACCGGCTGCCTTGTTACTGACTATAAGATACTGGTTTATCAGTCATATGGGCACATTGGGTCGGCTGCCTTGTTACTGGCTATAAGATACTGGTTTATCAGTCATATGGACACATTGGGCGGGATGATGTTTACTGGCTATAAGATACTGGTATATCAGTCATATGGACACATTGGACCGGCTGCCTTGTTACTGGCTATAAGATACTGGTGTATCAGTCATATGGACACATTGGACCGGCTGCCTTGTTACTGGCTATAAGATACTGGTGTATCAGTCATATGGACACATTGGACCGGCTGCCTTGTTACTGGCTATAAGATACTGGTTTATCAGTCATATGGACACATTGGACCGGCTGCCTTGTTACTGGCTATAAGATACTGGTTTATCAGTCATATGGACACATTGGGCGGGATGATGTTTACTGGCTATAAGATACTGGTTTATCAGTCATATGGACACATTGGACCGGCTGCCTTGTTACTGGCTATAAGATACTGGTTTATCAGTCATATGGACACATTGGACCGGCTGCCTTGTTACTGGCTATAAGATACTGGTTTATCAGTCATATGGACACATTGGGCCGGCTGCCTTGTTACTGGCTATAAGATACTGGTTTATCAGTCATATGGACACATTGGACCGGCTGCCTTGTTACTGGCTATAAGATACTGGTTTATCAGTCATATGGACACATTGGACCGGCTGCCTTGTTACTGGCTATAAGATACTGGTGTATCAGTCATATGGACACATTGGGCCGACTGCCTTGTTACTGGCTATAAGCTGTGGTAAGGGTGGTATGACCGCCTTGTTACTGGCTATAAGCTGTGGTAAGGGTGGTATGACTGCCTTGTTACTGGCTATAAGCTGTGGTAAGGGTGGTATGACTGCCTTGTTACTGGCTATAAGCTGTGGTAAGGGTGGTATGACTGGCTTGTTACTGGCTATAAGCTGTGGTAAGGGTGGTATGACTGCCTTGTTACTGGCTATAAGCTGTGGTAAGGGTGGTATGACTGCCTTGTTACTGGCTATAAGCTGTGGTAAGGGTGGTATGACTGCCTTGTTACTGGCTATAAGCTGTGGTAAGGGTGGTATGACTGCCTTGTTACTGGCTATAAGCTGTGGTAAGGGTGGTATGACTGCCTTGTTACTGGCTATAAGCTGTGGTAAGGGTGGTATGACTGCCTTGTTACTGGCTATAAGCTGTGGTAAGGGTGCCTTGTTACTGGCTATAGCTGTGTAGGTCCTTGTTACTGGCTATAAGCTGTGGTAAGGGTGGTATGACTGCCTTGTTACTGGCTATAAGCTGTGGTAAGGGTGGTATGACTGCCTTGTTACTGGCTATAAGCTGTGGTAAGGGTGGTATGACTGCCTTGTTACTGGCTATAAGCTGTGGTAAGGGTGGTATGACTGGCTTGTTACTGGCTATAAGCTGTGGTAAGGGTGCCTTGTTACTGGCTATAAGCTGTGGTAAGGGTGCCTTGTTACTGGCTATAAGCTGTGGTATGACTGGCTTGTTACTGGCTATAAGCTGTGGTATGACTGGCTTGTTACTGGCTATAAGCTGTGGTAAGGGTACCTTGTTACTGGCTATAAGCTGTGGTAAGGGTGCCTTGTTACTGGCTTTAAGCTGTGGTAAGGGTGGTATGACTGCCTTGTTACTGGCTATAAGCTGTGGTAAGGGTGGTATGACTGGCTTGTTACTGGCTATAAGCTGTGGTAAGGGTGGTATGACTGCCTTGTTACTGGCTATAAGCTGTGGTATGACTGGCTTGTTACTGGCTATAAGCTGTGGTAAGGGTACCTTGTTACTGGCTAAGCTGTGGTAAGGGTACCTTGTTACTGGCTATAAGCTGTGGTAAGGGTACCTTGTTACTGGCTATAAGCTGTGGTAAGGGTGCCTTGTTACTGGCTATAAGCTGTGGTAAGGGTGCCTTGTTACTGGCTATAAGCTGTGGTAAGGGTGCCTTGTTACTGGCTATAAGCTGTGGTAAGGGTGGTATGACTGGCTTGTTACTGGCTATAAGCTGTGGTAAGGGTACCTTGTTACTGGCTATAAGCTCTGGTAAGGGTGGTATGACTGCCTTGTTACTGGCTATAAGCTGTGGTAAGGGTGGTACGACTGGCTGTTGCTGGCTGCAAGCTGTGGTAAGGGTACCTTGTTACTGGCTATAAGCTGTGGTAAGGGTGGTATGACTGCCTTGTTACTGGCTATAAGCTGTGGTAAGGGTACCTTGTTACTGGCTATAAGCTGTGGTAAGGGTGCCTTGTTACTGGCTATAAGCTGTGGTAAGGGTGGTATGACTGGCTTGTTACTGGCTATAAGCTGTGGTAAGGGTG
>NW_027036299.1:0-13594 GCF_034236695.1 Oncorhynchus nerka
GAAAATGTCCTTTGAATGTTTTGGAACCTACTGAGAGCTCTCCTTTGTTTACAGGCTGTTATCTTGGCAGATAATGTCACCCATCTAAATAAATCGTTTTAAATATAAACCTAATGAACTAAATGTATGTGTTTTGATTATGTCTGTTTCATTGTTCTATACATTTTTATTTTATGGTTGTAAGTGCTAAAATGACCTAGAAAATGTTATATTTGCAATTCTGAGTAATTACTACTTTAGTAAGGAATTACACATTCAGTACTACTGCAGTTGCTACATAATTCCAATAGATGGCAGCATAAGAACACAAATGACATTTCAGAAGATTAGTTTAGTTCTCCCTGGATGCACCACCACTCCCCCTCACAGGAAAACTCCTGTGTGCTTCTTTCTGTCCCTTTCCACACTGCTAACACAAGAGGAAGGACTGAAAAAGCATTTATCAGATTACTGTGAAGTAATATAATGATTCATGTTTATTATTACCTGTTTTTATGCTCATGTTTTGAAATTATACTTCATTAATATAACGATTATCAATAAGCATGAACATTAATTCAGTCATCTCTGATCGAGAGAAAAAAAGCCTTTTCCAGGCACATTCATTGTCAAGTTCATCAACCAGCATCGACCCACTCTGCCTTCGAGCAAGCAGTCATCTCAGCCCCACTAAAAAGCTTGTGCCGTCACACTAGCTTCTCAAGTAAGCAGGGGGGCATGTTGAGGTACATTTTCTAACCACAAGGGTTGCATGAGAATTAATTGGCGGGGTGTAAGACGCACTCTGTCTTGTCTATTCCCGAGGATGTTTAATCGCAATATTAGATAATAATATACGGTTCTTTTTTTATCATGTATGTATACTAAGGTTGAGGTTCTGACTAGTGATTATTTACCCGGGGTTCAATACCTGCTGTAGCCATTTATTTGCTCTCCCAAAAAGCAACACAGCCCAAATATGAGGTAAATAGCTAACTAAAGTAATGAGTGACCATTTTAGAAAATCATGGTACATAAAGTCTGTGTTTGCTGCTATTTTATGTCCATCATATTGCTGCTTGTAGACTATAACTGATGCTTCATGGTCCATCATATTGCTGCTTGTAGACTATAACTGATGCTTCATGGTCCATCATATTGCTGCTTGTAGCCTATAACTGATGCTTCATGGTCCATCATATTGCTGCTTGTAGACTATAACTGATGCTTCATGGTCCATCATATTGCTGCTTGTAGACTATAACTGATGCTTCATGGTCCATCATATTGCTGCTTGTAGACTATAACTGATGCTTCTTATTGCTGCTTGTAGGTCCATCATATTGCTGCTTGTAGACTATAACTGATGCTTCATGGTCCATCATATTGCTGCTTGTAGACTATAACTGATGCTTCATGGTCCATCATATTGCTGCTTGTAGCCTATAACTGATGCTTCATGGTCCATCATATTGCTGCTTGTAGACTATAACTGATGCTTCATGGTCCATCATATTGCTGCTTGTAGACTATAACTGATGCTTCATGGTCCATCATATTGCTGCTTGTAGACTATAACTGATGCTTCATGGTCCATCATATTGCTGCTTGTAGACTATAACTGATGCTTCATGGTCCATCATATTGCTGCTTGTAGACTATAACTGATGCTTCATGGTCCATCATATAGGTCCCATTGCTGGTCATATGGTCCATGCTGCTTGTAGACTATAACTGATGCTTCATGGTCCATCATATTGCTGCTTGTAGACTATAACTGATGCTTCATGGTCCATCATATTGCTGCTTGTAGACTATAACTGATGCTTCATGGTCCATCATATTGCTGCTTGTAGACTATAACTGATGCTTCATGGTCCATCATATTGCTGCTTGTAGACTATAACTGATGCTTCATGGTCCATCATATTGCTGCTTGTAGACTATAACTGATGCTTCATGGTCCATCATATTGCTGCTTGTAGACTATAACTGATGCTTCATGGTCCATCATATTGCTGCTTGTAGACTATAACTGATGCTTCATGGTCCATCATATTGCTGCTTGTAGCCTATAACTGATGCTTCATGGTCCATCATATTGCTGCTTGTAGCCTATAACTGATGCTTCATGGTCCATCATATTGCTAGCCTATAACTTGCTTCATGGTCCATCTATAACTGATGCTTCATGGTCCATCATATTGCTGCTTGTAGACTATAACTGATGCTTCATGGTCCATCATATTGCTGCTTGTAGCCTATAACTGATGCTTCATGGTCCATCATATTGCTGCTTGTAGCCTATAACTGATGCTTCATGGTCCATCATATTGCTGCTTGTAGACTATAACTGATGCTTCATGGTCCATCATATTGCTGCTTGTAGACTATAACTGATGCTTCATGGTCCCATCATATTGCTTCATGGTCCATCTGCTTGTAGACTATAACTGATGCTTCATGGTCCATCATATTGCTGCTTGCTTCATGGTCCATCATATTGCTGCTTGTAGACTATAACTGATGCTTCATGGTCCATCATATTGCTGCTTGTAGCCTATAACTGATGCTTCATGGTCCATCATATTGCTGCTTGTAGACTATAACTGATGCTTCATGGTCCATCATATTGCTGCTTGTAGACTATAACTGATGCTTCATGGTCCATCATATTGCTGCTTGTAGCCTATAACTGATGCTTCATGGTCCATCATATTGCCTATAACTGCTTTGTCCATCATAGCCTATAACTGATGCTTCATGGTCCATCATATTGCTGCTTGTAGCCTATAACTGATGCTTCATGGTCCATCATATTGCTGCTTGTAGACTATAACTGATGCTTCATGGTCCATCATATTTGCTTGTAGACTATAACTGATGTAGCCTATAACTGATGCTTCATGGTCCATCATATTGCTGCTTGTAGCCTATAACTGATGCTTCATGGTCCATCATATTGCTGCTTGTAGACTATAACTGATGCTTCATGGTCCATCATATTGCTGCTTGTAGACTATAACTGATGCTTCATGGTCCATCATATTGCTGCTTGTAGACTATAACTGATGCTTCATGGTCCATCATATTGCTGCTTGTAGACTATAACTGATGCTTCATGGTCCATCATATTGCTGCTTGTAGACTATAACTGATGCTTCATGGTCCATCATATTGCTGCTTGTAGACTATAACTGATGCTTCATGGTCCATCATATTGCTGCTTGTAGACTATAACTGATGCTTCATGGTCCATCATATTGCTGCTTGTAGACTATAACTGATGCTTCATGGTCCATCATATTGCTGCTTGTAGCCTATAACTGATGCTTCATGGTCCATCATATTGCTGCTTGTAGTCCATCTATAACTGATGCTTCATGGTCCATCATATTGCTGCTTGTAGCCTATAACTGATGCTTCATGGTCCATCATATTGCTGCTTGTAGCCTATAACTGATGCTTCATGGTCCATCATATTGCTGCTTGTAGACTATAACTGATGCTTCATGGTCCATCATATTGCTGCTTGTAGCCTATAACTGATGCTTCATGGTCCATCATATTGCTGCTTGTAGCCTATAACTGATGCTTCATGGTCCATCATATTGCTGCTTGTAGACTATAACTGATGCTTCATGGTCCATCATATTGCTGCTTGTAGCCTATAACTGATGCTTCATGGTCCATAGCCTATAACTGATGCTTCATGGTCCATCATATTGCTGCTTGTAGACTATAACTGATGCTTCATGGTCCATCATATTGCTGCTTGTAGACTATAACTGATGCTTCATGGTCCATCATATTGCTGCTTGTAGACTATAACTGATGCTTCATGGTCCATCATAGCCTATAACTGATGCTTCATGGTCCATCATATTGCTGCTTGTAGCCTATAACTGATGCTTCATGGTCCATCATATTGCTGCTTGTAGACTATAACTGATGCTTCATGGTCCATCATATTGCTGCTTGTAGACTATAACTGATGCTTCATGGTCCATCATATTGCTGCTTGTAGCCTATAACTGATGCTTCATGGTCCATCATATTGCTGCTTGTAGACTATAACTGATGCTTCATGGTCCATCATATTGCTGCTTGTAGACTATAACTGATGCTTCATGGTCCATCATATTGCTGCTTGTAGACTATAACTGATGCTTCATGGTCCATCATATTGCTGCTTGTAGCCTATAACTGATGCTTCATGGTCCATCATATTGCTGCTTGTAGACTATAACTGATGCTTCATGGTCCATCATATTGCTGCTTGTAGCCTATAACTGATGCTTCATGGTCCATCATATTGCTGCTTGTAGTAACTGATGCTTCATGGTCCTATAACTGATGCTTCATGGTCCATCATATTGCTGCTTGTAGCCTATAACTGATGCTTCATGGTCCATCATATTGCTGCTTGTAGCCTATAACTGATGCTTCATGGTCCATCATATTGCTGCTTGTAGACTATAACTGATGCTTCATGGTCCATCATATTGCTGCTTGTAGCCTATAACTGATGCTTCATGGTCCATCATATTGCTGCTTGTAGACTATAACTGATGCTTCATGGTCCATCATATTGCTGCTTGTAGACTATAACTGATGCTTCATGGTCCATCATATTGCTGCTTGTAGCCTATAACTGATGCTTCATGGTCCATCATATTGCTGCTTGTAGCCTATAACTGATGCTTCATGGTCCATCATATTGCTGCTTGTAGACTATAACTGATGCTTCATGGTCCATCATATTGCTGCTTGTAGACTATAACTGATGCTTCATGGTCCATCATATTGCTGCTTGTAGCCTATAACTGATGCTTCATGGTCCATCATATTGCTGCTTGTAGACTATAACTGATGCTTCATGGTCCATCATATTGCTGCTTGTAGACTATAACTGATGCTTCATGGTCCATCATATTGCTGCTTGTAGACTATAACTGATGCTTCATGGTCCATCATATTGCTGCTTGTAGACTATAACTGATGCTTCATGGTCCATCATATTGCTGCTTGTAGACTATAACTGATGCTTCATGGTCCATCATATTGCTGCTTGTAGCCTATAACTGATGCTTCATGGTCCATCATATTGCTGCTTGTAGACTATAACTGATGCTTCATGGTCCATCATATTGCTGCTTGTAGACTATAACTGATGCTTCATGGTCCATCATATTGCTGCTTGTAGCCTATAACTGATGCTTCATGGTCCATCATATTGCTGCTTGTAGACTATAACTGATGCTTCATGGTCCATCATATTGCTGCTTGTAGACTATAACTGATGCTTCATGGTCCATCATATTGCTGCTTGTAGACTATAACTGATGCTTCATGGTCCATCATATTGCTGCTTGTAGACTATAACTGATGCTTCATGGTCCATCATATTGCTGCTTGTAGCCTATAACTGATGCTTCATGGTCCATCATATTGCTGCTTGTAGACTATAACTGATGCTTCATGGTCCATCATATTGCTGACTATAACTGATGCTTCATGGTCCATCATATTGCTGCTTGTAGACTATAACTGATGCTTCATGGTCCATCATATTGCTGCTTGTAGACTATAACTGATGCTTCATGGTCCATCATATTGCTGCTTGTAGCCTATAACTGATGCTTCATGGTCCATCATATTGCTGCTTGTAGACTATAACTGATGCTTCATGGTCCATCATATTGCTGCTTGTAGACTATAACTGATGCTTCATGGTCCATCATATTGCTGCTTGTAGACTATAACTGATGCTTCATGGTCCATCATATTGCTGCTTGTAGACTATAACTGATGCTTCATGGTCCATCATATTGCTGCTTGTAGCCTATAACTGATGCTTCATGGTCCATCATATTGCTGCTTGTAGACTATAACTGATGCTTCATGGTCCATCATATTGCTGCTTGTAGACTATAACTGATGCTTCATGGTCCATCATATTGCTGCTTTGGTAGACTATAACTGATGCTTCATGGTCCATCATATTGCTGCTTGCTTCAGTCCATCATATTGCTGCTTGTATAACTGATGCTTCATGGTCCATCATATTGCTGCTTGTAGACTATAACTGATGCTTCATGGTCCATCATATTGCTGCTTGTAGACTATAACTGATGCTTCATGGTCCATCATATTGCTGCTTGTAGCCTATAACTGATGCTTCATGGTCCATCATATTGCTGCTTGTAGACTATAACTGATGCTTCATGGTCCATCATATTGCTGCTTGTAGACTATAACTGATGCTTCATGGTCCATCATATTGCTGCTTGTAGACTATAACTGATGCTTCATGGTCCATCATATTGCTGCTTGTAGACTATAACTGATGCTTCATGGTCCATCATATTATTGCTGCTTGTAGACTATAACTGATGCTTCATGGTCCATCATATTGCTGCTTGTAGACTATAACTGATGCTTCATGGTCCATCATATTGCTGCTTGTAGCCTATAACTGATGCTTCATGGTCCATCATATTGCTGCTTGTAGACTATAACTGATGCTTCATGGTCCATCATATTGCTGCTTGTAGACTATAACTGATGCTTCATGGTCCATCATATTGCTGCTTGTAGCCTATAACTGATGCTTCATGGTCCATCATATTGCTGCTTGTAGACTATAACTGATGCTTCATGGTCCATCATATTGCTGCTTGTAGCCTATAACTGATGCTTCATGGTCCATCATATTGCTGCTTGTAGACTATAACTGATGCTTCATGGTCCATCATATTGCTGCTTGTAGCCTATAACTGATGCTTCATGGTCCATCATATTGCTGCTTGTAGACTATAACTGATGCTTCATGGTCCATCATATTGCTGCTTGTAGCCTATAACTGATGCTTCATGGTCCATCATATTGCTGCTTGTAGACTATAACTGATGCTTCATGGTCCATCATATTGCTGCTTGTAGACTATAACTGATGCTTCATGGTCCATCATATTGCTGCTTGTAGACTATAACTGATGCTTCATGGTCCATCATATTGCTGCTTGTAGACTATAACTGATGCTTCATGGTCCATCATATTGCTGCTTGTAGACTATAACTGATGCTTCATGGTCCATCATATTGCTGCTTGTAGACTATAACTGATGCTTCATGGTCCATCATATTGCTGCTTGTAGACTATAACTGATGCTTCATGGTCCATCATATTGCTGCTTGTAGACTATAACTGATGCTTCATGGTCCATCATATTGCTGCTTGTAGACTATAACTGATGCTTCATGGTCCATCATATTGCTGCTTGTAGTCTATAACTGATGCTTCATGGTCCATCATATTGCTGCTTGTAGACTATAACTGATGCTTCATGGTCCATCATATTGCTGCTTGTAGCCTATAACTGATGCTTCATGGTCCATCATATTGCTGCTTGTAGCCTATAACTGATGCTTCATGGTCCATCATATTGCTGCTTGTAGACTATAACTGATGCTTCATGGTCCATCATATTGCTGCTTGTAGACTATAACTGATGCTTCATGGTCCATCATATTGCTGCTTGTAGACTATAACTGATGCTTCATGGTCCATCATATTGCTGCTTGTAGCCTATAACTGATGCTTCATGGTCCATCATATTGCTGCTTGTAGACTATAACTGATGCTTCATGGTCCATCATATCTATAATATTGCATATTGCTTGTAGCCTATAACTGATGCTTCATGGTCCATCATATTGCTGCTTGTAGACTATAACTGATGCTTCATGGTCCATCATATTGCTGCTTGTAGCCTATAACTGATGCTTCATGGTCCATCATATTGCTGCTTGTAGCCTATAACTGATGCTTCATGGTCCATCATATTGCTGCTTGTAGACTATAACTGATGCTTCATGGTCCATCATATTGCTGCTTGTAGCCTATAACTGATGCTTCATGGTCCATCATATTGCTGCTTGTAGCCTATAACTGATGCTTCATGGTCCATCATATTGCTGCTTGTAGCCTATAACTGATGCTTCATGGTCCATCATATTGCTGCTTGTAGTCCTATAACTGATGCTTCATGGTCCATCATATTGCTGCTTGTAGACTATAACTGATGCTTCATGGTCCATCATATTGCTGCTTTAGCCTATAACTGATGCTTCATGGTCCATCATATTGCTGCTTGTAGACTATAACTGATGCTTCATGGTCCATCATATTGCTGCTTGTAGACTATAACTGATGCTTCATGGTCCATCATATTGCTGCTTGTAGACTATAACTGATGCTTCATGGTCCATCATATTGCTGCTTGTAGACTATAACTGATGCTTCATGGTCCATCATATTGCTGCTTGTAGCCTATAACTGATGCTTCATGGTCCATCATATTGCTGCTTGTAGACTATAACTGATGCTTCATGGTCCATCATATTGCTGCTTGTAGTCTATAACTGATGCTTCATGGTCCATCATATTGCTGCTTGTAGACTATAACTGATGCTTCATGGTCCATCATATTGCTGCTTGTAGCCTATAACTGATGCTTCATGGTCCATCATATTGCTGCTTGTAGCCTATAACTGATGCTTCATGGTCCATCATATTAACTGATGCTTCATGGTCCATCTTGTAGCCTATAACTGATGCTTCATGGTCCATCATATTGCTGCTTGTAGACTATAACTGATGCTTCATGGTCCATCCATCATATTGGCTGCTTGTAGACTATAACTGATGCTTCATGGTCCATCATATTGCTGCTTGTAGCCTATAACTGATGCTTCATGGTCCATCATATTGCTGCTTGTAGCCTATAACTGATGCTTCATGGTCCATCATATTGCTGCTTGTAGACTATAACTGATGCTTCATGGTCCATCATATTGCTGCTTGTAGCCTATAACTGATGCTTCATGGTCCATCATATTGCCTATAACTGCTTTGTAGCCTATAACTGATGCTTCATGGTCCATCATATTGCTGCTTGTAGCCTATAACTGATGCTTCATGGTCCATCATATTGCTGCTTGTAGCCTATAACTGATGCTTCATGGTCCATCATATTGCTGCTTGTAGACTATAACTGATGCTTCATGGTCCATCATATTGCTGCTTGTCATGGTCCATCTATAACTGATGCTTCATGGTCCATCATATTGCTGCTTGTAGCCTATAACTGATGCTTCATGGTCCATCATATTGCTGCTTGTAGCCTATAACTGATGCTTCTGGTCCATCATATTGCTGCTTGTAGACTATAACTGATGCTTCATGGTCCATCATATTGCTGCTTGTAGCCTATAACTGATGCTTCATGGTCCATCATATTGCTGCTTGTAGCCTATAACTGATGCTTCATGGTCCATCATATTGCTGCTTGTAGCCTATAACTGATGCTTCATGGTCCATCATATTTGCTTGTAGCCTATAAGTGATGCTTCATGGTCCATCATATTGCTGCTTGTAGCCTATAACTGATGCTTCATGGTCCATCATATTGCTGCTTGTAGACTATAACTGATGCTTCATGGTCCATCATATTGCTGCTTGTAGCCTATAACTGATGCTTCATGGTCCATCATATTGCTGCTTGTAGCCTATAACTGATGCTTCATGGTCCATCATATTGCTGCTTGTAGACTATAACTGATGCTTCATGGTCCATCATATTGCTGCTTGTAGCCTATAAGTGATGCTTCATGGTCCATCATATTGCTGCTTGTAGCCTATAACTGATGCTTCATGGTCCATCATATTGCTGCTTGTAGACTATAACTGATGCTTCATGGTCCATCATATTGCTGCTTGTAGCCTATAACTGATGCTTCATGGTCCATCATATTGCTGCTTGTAGCCTATAACTGATGCTTCATGGTCCATCATATTGCTGCTTGTAGACTATAACTGATGCTTCATGGTCCATCATATTGCTGCTTGTAGCCTATAACTGATGCTTCATGGTCCATCATATTGCTGCTTGTAGACTATAACTGATGCTTCATGGTCCATCATATTGTCCATCATATTGCTTGTAGCCTATAACTGATGCTTCATGGTCCATCATATTGCTGCTTGTAGCCTATAACTGATGCTTCATGGTCCATCATATTGCTGCTTGTAGCCTATAACTGATGCTTCATGGTCCATCATATTGCTGCTTGTAGCCTATAACTGATGCTTCATGGTCCATCATATTGCTGCTTGTAGCCTATAACTGATGCTTCATGGTCCATCATATTGCTGCTTGTAGCCTATAACTGATGCTTCATGGTCCATCATATTGCTGCTTGTAGACTATAACTGATGCTTCATGGTCCATCATATTGCTGCTTGTAGCCTATAACTGATGCTTCATGGTCCATCATATTGCTGCTTGTAGCCTATAACTGATGCTTCATGGTCCATCATATTGCTGCTTGTAGACTATAACTGATGCTTCATGGTCCATCATATTGCTGCTTGTAGCCTATAACTGATGCTTCATGGTCCATCATATTGCTGCTTTGTAGACTATAACTGATGCTTCATGGTCCATCATATTGCTGCTTGTAGACTATAACTGATGCTTCATGGTCCATCATATTGCTTTTATTACAAAAAAATTCAGAGATTTCCATACCCAACTACAGCATTTTCCGTCAAGATAGAACTACCAAAGGGGGCGGAGTTGCAGTCTACTCAGAGATAGCCTGCAAAGTAATGTCATACTTTCCAGGTCCATACCCAAACAGTTCGAACTACTAATTTTGAAAATTACCCTCTCCAGAAATAAGTCTCCTCACTGCTGCCGCCTGCTACCGGCCACCTCAGCTCCCAGCTGTGCCCTGGACACCATTTGTGAATTGATCGCCCCCATCTAGCTTCAGAGTTTGTTCTGTTAGGTGACCTAAACTGATATGCTTAACACCGGCAGTCCTACAATGCAAGCTAGATGCCCCCAATCTCACTCAAATCATCAAGGAACCCACCAGGTACAACCCTAACTCTGTAAACAAGGGCACCTCATAGACGCCATCCTGACCAACTGGCCCTCCAAATACACCTCCGCTGTCTTCAACCAGGATCTCAGCGATCACTGCCTCATTGCCTGTATCCGCCACGGAGCCGCAGTCAAACGACTCACCCTCATCACTGTCAAACGCTCCCTAAAACACTTCTGTGAGCAGGCCTTTCTAATCGACCTGGCCCGGGTATCCTGGAAGGACATTGACCTCATCCCGTCAGTTGAGGATGCCTGGTCATTCTTTAAAAGTAACTTCCTCACCATTTTAGATAAGCATGCTCCGTTCAAAAAATGCAGAACCAAGAACAGATACAGCCCTTTGGTTCACTCCAGACCTGACTGCCCTCGACCAGCACAAAACATCCTGTGGCGGACTGCAATAGCATCGGGTCAGGCCCCGTGATATGCAACCGTTCAGGGAAGCTGTGAACCAATACACGCAGTCAGTCAGGAAAGCTAAGGCCAGCTTCTTCAGGCAGAAGTTTGCATCCTGTAGCTCCAACTCCAAAAAGTTCTGGGACACTGGGAAGTCCATGGAGAACAAGAGCACCTCCTCCCAGCTGCCCACTGCACTGAGTAAGCTAGGTGTGTCTCCACCAAGAGCAACCACATTATCAAAGTTTGGGCTGCTACCAACGGCTGGCCATGCCTTCCGCCTGGCTACTCCAACCTCGGCCAACAGCTCCGCCC
Organism: Oncorhynchus nerka; assembly: GCF_034236695.1. NCBI lineage: Eukaryota > Metazoa > Chordata > Actinopteri > Salmoniformes > Salmonidae > Oncorhynchus > Oncorhynchus nerka. The sequence goes on from NW_027036299.1 coordinate 11,648, forward strand.
CGCAGCTCCGCCCAAGCCTCTCCAGGTTCTCCTTTACCCAAATCCAGATAGCAGATGTTCTGAAAGAGCTGCAAAACCTAGACCCGTACAAATCAGCTGGGCTTGACAATCTGACCCTATTTCTGAAACTATCTGCCGCCATTGTCGCAACCCCTATTACCAGCCTGTTCAACCTCTTCATATCGTCTGAGATCCCCAAGGATTGAAAGCTGCCGCAGTCATCCCTCTTCAAAGGGGAGACACCCTGGACCCAAAACTGCTATAGACCTATATCCATCCTGCCCTGCCTATCTAAGGTCTTCGAAAGCCAAGTCAACAAACAGGTCACTGACCATTCGAATCCCACCGCACCTTCTCCGCTGTGCATCTGGTTTCCGAGCCGGTCACGGGTGCACCTCAGCCACGCTCAAGGTACTAAACGATATCATAACCGCCATCGATAAAAGACAGTACTGTGCAGCCGTCTTCATCGACCTCGCTAAGGCTTTCGACTCTGTCAATCACCATATTCTTATCGGCAGACTCAATAGCCTCGGTTTCTCGGATGACTGCCTTGCCTGGTTCACCACCATACTTTGCAGACAGAGTTCAGTGTGTCAAATCGGAGGGCATGCTGTCCGGTCCTCTGGCAGTCTCTATGGGGGTGCCACAGGGTTCACACCTCGGGCCGACTTTTCTCTGTATATATCAATGATGTTGCTCTTGCTGCGGGCGATTCCCTGATCCACCTCTACGCAGACGACACCATTCTATATACGGCCCGTCATTGGACACTGTGCTATCTAACTCCAAACGAGCTTCAATGCCATACAGCACTCCTTCCGTGGCTCCAACTGCTCTTAAACGCGAGTAAAAACCAAATGCATGCCTTTCAACCGATCGCTGCCTGCACCCGCATGCCCGACTAGCATCACCACCCTGGATGGTTCCGACCTGAATATGTGACATCTATAAGTACCTAGGTGTCTGGCTAGACTGCAAACTCTCCTTCCAGACTCACATCAAACATCTCCAATCGAAAATCAAATCAAGAGTCGGCTTTCTATTCGCAACAAAGCCTCCTTCACTCACGCCCGCCAAGCTTACCCTAGTAAAACTGACTATCCTACCGATCCTCGATTTCGGGCGATGTCATCTACAAAATGGCTTCCAACACTCTACTCAGCAAACTGGATGCAGTCTATCATAGTGCCATCCGCTTTGTCACCAAAGCAACTTATACCACCCACCACTGCGACTTGTATGCTCTAGTCGGCTGGCCCTCGCTACATATTCGTCACAGACCCACTGGCTCCAGGTCATCTACAAGTCCATGCTAGGTAAGCCCGCCTTATCTCAGTTCACTGGTCACGATGGCAACACCCATCCGTAGCACACGCTCCAGCAGGTGTATTCCTACTGATCATCCCTGTGCCAACACCTCATTTGGCTGCCTTTTCGTTCCAGTACTCTGCTGCTCGTGACTGGAACGAACTGCAGTAAAAATCGCCAGTTGGAGACTTTTATCTCCCGACTAACTCAAACATCAGCTATCCGAGCAGCTAACCGATCGCTGCAGCTGTACATAGTCTATTGGTAAATAGCCCACCCATTTTCACCTACCTCATTCCCATACTGTTTTTATACTGTTTTTTTATTTATTTATTTACTTTTCTGCTCTTTTGCACACCAATATCTCTACCTGTACATGACCATCTGATCATTTATCACCCCAGTGTTAATCTGCAAAATTGTATTATTCGCCTACCTCCTCATGCCTTTTGCACACATTGTATATAGACTGCCCATTTTTTTTTCTACTGTGTTATTGACTTGTTAATTGTTTACTCCATGTGTAACTCTGTGTTGTCTGTTCACACTGCTATGCTTTATCTTGGCCAGGTCGCAGTTGCAAATGAGAACTTGTTCTCAACTAGCCTACCTGGTTAAATAAAGGTGAAATAAAAT
>NW_027036300.1:0-13595 GCF_034236695.1 Oncorhynchus nerka
ATCAGCAAGCTCATTAGCATAACACAACGTTAACTATTCATGAAAATCGCAAATGAAATTAAATAATATGCTAGCTCTCAAGCTTAGCCTTTTGTTAACAACACTGTCATCTCAGATTTAAAAAAATATGCTTCTCAACCATAGCAAAACAAGCATTTGTGTAACAGTATTGATAGCTAGCGTTAGCATTTAGCGTTAGCATTTAGCGTTAGCATTCAGCAGGCAACATTTTCCCAATGCTGCAGACAACCATTGGAGAAACGATAGAAAGGCAGTTTTAATTTGTGGAGACTCTCACAGCCATATAAGGGGACAATGAAAAACAGAGCGTCAAAAATCCTGCTCATTTCCATTTACATTACATCTTGGTTTTAGCAGTAGCTCTTAGTCCTGGGGCACTACAGATAATATCTTTGCAGTTTGGAAACGTCAGCGTGCATTTTCTTTCCAAAGCTGCCAATTATATGCATAGTCGGCATCTTTTCGTGACAAAATATTCCTTAAAAGGTGGGGTTTTTATCCAATAAAGACATAGCGCCTCATAGGTTGAAGAGGTTAACATATTCTACCCCAAGCCATGAGACTGAACAAGTTTAAACTGGGAACAATTTAAACAAATGACCACTTGACTATTTACATTGACCCCATAATCAAATGACCACCTGCTTATTTACATTGCCGTTCCCCTCCATTTGTTTTGCACACTGCTGCAACCGCTGTTTATTATATATGCCTAGTCACTTCACCCCTACTGGAACATCTACAAATGACTCGATAACCAGTACCCCGGTATAGCCTTGTTACTGTTATTTCATTGTGTTACTTTTTTATAATTTTTTATTTAGTTTATTTGGAAAATATTTTCTTAACTCTTCTTGAACTGCACTGTTCTTCATGTTAAGGTCTACACTTCGGCGCATGTGACAAATAAAGTTTGATTTGATTTTGATTTGATTTGAAAGGAGACGAAACACTCATTTGTTTTTCATTTAAAAATATTTTGTTACTGAACACAGCCCAGTCTCCACATAGGCAAATATGTTGCATATTGACTTAACAACAATCTTCAGTGTCTTTGACATGTAAATGATAGGGATCTTGTCTGTGTCCTCCTCTCCACCCTGACCTCCAGGTTGGTCTGTGTTGGGTCCTGTGACCTCCTCTCCACCCTGACCTCCAGGTTGGTCTGCGTTGGGTCCTGTGACCTCCTCTCCACCCTGACCTCCAGGTTGGTCTGTGCTGGGGTCTGTAGCTTCTTCTCTGCTTCACGTATGCTGGCTGTAATGAAGACGATTCAGGCTTCTCCACTTGCTCCTTTCCTCCTAATACTGGAGACTCCATCTCTGTGGCTTGAACCCCTCCACCAGCCATCCCTTGTTTCAACCCCTGGTGGAGCCTATTCTGCTTCAACCTTAGTATCAGCCCCGTCCCTGTCTCCAACTTTTTATCCTGACTGAGACAGTGAGTCCTCCTGTCAACCAGAGATCGTATTTACCACAGTCTGTTTTTGCCACCAGTTGGAGCCATAGAGCCAGCAGAGGAGATGTTGACTGAAGGTGTATCAGTCTTAAGGTCAGGCTTGAGATCAGGCTTACACCCCCCACCAAGACACCTGTGTTGCTCCCGTCTGTAAACTGATGCTGCCCATTATCTCACTAGATGGAAACGGTTATGACATCACTAAGTGATTTTCAGTATGGTTAAAGAGAATATGCTGTGCTGTGTAAAGTGTTTTTCCAGACCAGGTCAGATTAATAGGTAAGGAAACCTCCAGGCCCTAGATACACAATATAGTACTCAATGCAGAAGTATTCTTTCTACCACTCTAAATTCCAAGCATCTGCCTCTAACCCTAGGAAGCTCTTTGCCACCTTCTCCTCCCTCTTGAATCCTCCTCCCCCTCCCCCCCCTCCTCCCTCTCTGCAGATGACTTCGTCAACCATTTTGAAAAGAAGGTCGACGACATCCGATCCTCGTTTGCTAAGTCAAACGACACCGCTGGTTCTGCTCACACTGCCCTACCCTGTGCTCTGACCTCTTTCTCCCCTCTCTCTCCAGATGACATCTCGCGTCTTGTGACGGCCGGCCGCCCAACAACCTGCCCGCTGACCCTATCCTCCTCTCTTCTCCAGACCATCTCCGGTGACCTTCTCCTTACCTCACCCGCTCATCAACTCATCCCTGACCGCTGGCTACGTCCCTCCCGTCTTCAAGAGAGCGAGAGTTGCACCCCTTCTGAAAAAACCTACACTCGATCCCTCCGATGTCAACAACTACAGACCAGTATCCCTTCTTTCTTTTCTCTCCAAAACTCTTGAACGTGCCGTCCTTGGCCAGCTCTCCCGCTATCTCTCTCAGAATGACCTTCTTGATCCAAATCAGTCAGGTTTCAAGACTAGTCATTCAACTGAGACTGCTCTTCTCTGTATCACGGAGGCGCTCCGCACTGCTAAAGCTAACTCTCTCTCCTCTGCTCTCATCCTTCTAGACCTATCGGCTGCCTTCGATACTGTGAACCATCAGATCCTCCTCTCCACCCTCTCCGAGTTGGGCATCTCCCGGCGCGGCCCACGCTTGGATTGCGTCCTACCTGACAGGTCGCTCCTACCAGGTGGCGTGGCGAGAATCCGTCTCCTCACCACGTGCTCTCACCACTGGTGTCCCCAGGCTCTGTTCTAGGCCCTCTCCTATTCTCGCTATACACCAAGTCACTTGGCTCTGTCATAACCTCACATGGTCTCTCCTATCATTGCTATGCAGATGACACAATTAATCTTCTCCTTTCCCCTTCTGACGACCAGGTGGCGAATCGCATCTCTGCATGTCTGGCAGACATATCAGTGTGGATGACGGATCATCACCTCAAGCTGAACCTCGGCAAGACGGAGCTGCTCTTCCTCCCGGGAAGGACTGCCCGCTCCATGATCTCGCCATCACGGTTGACAACTCCATTGTGTCCTCGTCCCAGAGCGCTAAGAACCTTGGCGTGATCCTGACAACACCCTGTCGTTCTCAATAACATCAAGGCGGTGGCCCGTTCCTGTAGGTTCATGCTCTACAACATCCGCAGAGTACGACCCTGCCTCACACAGGAAGCGGCGCAGGTCCTAATCCAGGCACTTGTCATCTCCCGTCTGATTACTGCAACTCGCTGTTGGCTGGGCTCCTGCCTGTGCCATTAAACCCTACAACTCATCCAGAACGCCGCAGCCCGTCTGGTGTTCAACCTTCCCAAGTTCTCTCACGTCACCCCGCTCCTCCGCTCTCTCCACTGGCTTCCAGTTGAAGCTCGCATCCGCTACAAGACCATGGTGCTTGCCTACGGAGCTGTGAGGGGAACGGCACCTCAGTACCTCCAGGCTCTGATCAGGCCCTACACCCAAACAAGGGCACTGCGTTCATCCACCTCTGGCCTGCTCTCGCCTCCCTACCACTGAGGAAGTACAGTTCCCGCTCAGCCCAGTCAAAACTGTTCGCTGCTCTGGCCCCCCAATGGTGGAACAAACTCCCTCACGACGCCAGGACAGCGGAGTCAATCACCACCTTCCGGAGACACCTGAAACCCCACCTCTTTAAGGAATACCTAGGATAGGATAAAGTAATCCTTCTCACCCCCCCCCCTTAAAAGACCTAGATGCACTATTGTAAAGTGGCTGTTCCACTGGATGTCATAAGGTGAACGCACCAATTTGTAAGTCGCTCTGGATAAGAGCGTCTGCTAAATGACTTAAATGTAAATGTAAATGTATTCAATGTTATTTCATGCTATTTTATGACACCACAATAGTGGGACCCAATCGTTGAATTTAAGGATAAGTGTATTGAAATATTTTGTTATTTTCTTATTGCAGTTATTGTTATTATTTAGTATAAATATAAAATACATACAAATCCTTTATTTTTCATCTTTAAAGAAGACAGAGAGACAGGGAGATCCTTATTAATAATGTATTTAATCTCATCAACCCAACAATATCTACATTGCAACTTTCAAAAACAATCATCTATCATTTCAAGAGAACACATAAACATTATGCCAGCCTTTGTGCGTTATCCAGCTGAATGGTCTTGCCAATAAACCATCAGCCTAAGGTTAAAACAGAATGACACCAGGTCTATTTACAAACAAGTACATTATGGCCGGGATTCAACACAAAACCGAGCTAACATTTGGAATCCAATGGAACCAACATGTGCAGTGTTCATTGAACGCCCGTCTCTGCCAACATGGAACCAATACCTTTATTAAAAGCCTCGTTGTCTATAACCTTGATCAGATTGATTCCAGATAAACCATTTTCTTGCTAAATATGGATGATTTGAGATGTTCTGGTTTACACTCTGTTTGGGTACGTAAACTGCACACCCAATATTATGAAAACATCTCCAGGAGGGGAATCAAACCATCACCTTCTAGGATTACATTGGAAATACATTCAAACATAATGAAAACCTCTCCAGGAGGGGAATCAAACCATCACCTTCTAGGATTACATTGGAAATACATTCAAACATCAGGAAAACTCTACAGGAGGGGAATCAAACCATCACCTTCTAGGATTACATTGGAAATACATTCAAACAACATTATGAAAACCTCTACATGAGGGGAATCAAACCATCACCTTCTAGGATTACATTGGAAATACATTCAAACATCATGAAAACATCTCCAGGAGGGGAATCAAACCATCACCTTCTAGGATTACATTGGAAATACATTCAAACATCATGAATTGGAAAACAATCAAATGGGAAAAAAATCACACATTTAAAATAACACATGATTATAAACATAAATACAATCACATAAATGTTTTTAATGCAGTGATTGGTTGAACAGATGAGTCTTTATGTCTCAGAGACCTCTAATACAGGACAGCTTTCCAACCCTGTGGAGGTGGAGAAGTGGCTGAACAAACCCTGAGATAATACTGATGTATAAACAAATGGACATGACTGAAAAAAACACCATATTTCCAACATAACTTTGAGTCAGTGCCATCATCGCCACTGGGAGTTGAGACACCACAGCATACACCAGGATAATCAAAATGATCTTGAAGGCCTTCATCTTAATGCTGTTTGTCCCCTCCCTGTCCCCATCCCCTGGCCCTGGACGTTTCAGAGCCCAGAGAACTGAGAGGCAGCAGAATGACATCAGCAAAAAATAGATAATTGACTGGGCAAAGAGAGAGTAGACAAACACTGGTGTAAAGTTCTCAAAAACACATAAACAGCAAGACCCAAGAACCATCAGCCAGACAACACTACAACACCCCACCCTGTATCTCAGGGGTTTGTACTTCAGGAAGACCACAGGATGGACCACCGCCAGGTAGCGCTCTACACAGATACAGCACTGGAACAGGGGACGACCAGAGAAATGAACCCATAGGCAAAATCAGAGACTTTGTCAACAAAATCAGACTGGACGTAGACGTCAGCTATGCTGAAGGCATTCAAGAGGCAGAAGAGGATCTCAGACACAGTCAGGTTGAGAGAGAAGAACTCTGAGGCCATCGTCCCTCCAGCTCCAGTCAGTATCAGCCACAGGATGTAGACATTAGTGGGGAGACCCAGGAGGATGTTGATTGAAAAGGAAGCAGTTAACATGGGGACAAAATGTGCCACATGTTCACCCTGTAAACGTGTCTCAATGAGGGAGATATGAGGAGATGTGGACGTATCATTGACTGTTGATAAATTCATCTCAACGATGGAACTGTAATTTGTCCAAGTTCTTGAGATTTCTAAGAAAAGAGACAAACAGAAATAAAATGAGAGAGAGAAAGGAAGGAGGTGACAGAGAAAGAGAGCAAGTGAGAAAGAGAGGGTGAGGGAGATAGAGACAAAGAGAGCGAGAGAAAGGGAGAGAGAGAGAGAGCGAGAGAGAAAGAGAGAGTGATAGAGAGAGACAAAGAGAGTGTGAGAGATAGAGAGAGAGAGAGACAGGGACAGAAGGAGAAAGGACAGAGTGAGGGGGAGAGAGAAGAGAAGGGGGAGAAGAGAAGAGAGAAGGAAGGAGAGAGAAGGAGAAGGAGCGGGGAGAAGAGAAGAGAGAAGGAGGAGGGAGAGAGAAGAGAGAAGGAGGGAGAGAGGACAGGGACAGAGAGGGGGAGAGAGAAGAGAAAAGGAGGGGGAGAAGAGAGAAGGAGGGGGAAGAGAAGAGAGAAGGAGCGGGGAGAAGAGAAGAGAGAAGGAGGAGGGAGAGAGAAGAGAGAAGGAGCGGGGAGAAGAGAGAAGGAGGAGGGAGAGAGAAGAGAGAAGGAGCGGGGAGAAGAGAAGAGAGAAGGAGGAGGGAGAGAGAAGAGAGAAGGAGGAGGGAGAGAGAAGAGAGAAGGAGGGAGAAGAGAAGAGAGAAGGAGGAGAAGAGGAGAGAAGAGGAGGGAGAGAGAAGAGAGAAGGAGAGGGAGAGGAGAAGAGAGAAAGGGAGAGGAGGAGAGAGAGGGGGAGAGAGAAGGAGGAGGGGAGAGAGAAGAGAGAAGGAGGAGGGAGAGAGAAGAGAGAAGGAGGAGGGAGAGAAGAGAGAAGGAGGGGGGAGAAGAGAAGAGAGAAGGAGGAGGAGGAGAAGAGAGAAGGAGAGAAGAGAAGAGAGAGGGGAGAGAGAAGAGAGAAGGAGGGGGAGAGAAGAGAGAAGGAGGGGAGAAGAGAAGAGAGAAGGAGGAGGGAGAGAGAAGAGAGAAGAGGGGGAGAGAGAAGGAGGGAGAGAGAAGAGAGAAGGAGGGGGAGAAGAGAGAAGGAGGGGAGAGAGAAGAGAGAAGGAGGGAGAGAGAAGAGAGAAGGAGCGGGGAGAAGAGAAGAGAGAAGGAGGAGGGAGAGAGAAGAGAGAAGGAGGAGGGAGAGAAGAGAGAAGGAGCGGGGAGAAGAGAAGAGAGAAAGAGGAGGGAGAAGAGAAGAGAGAAGGAGGAGGGAGAGAGAAGAGAGAAGGAGGGGGAGAAGAGAGAAGGAGGGAGAGAGAAGAGAGAAGGAGGGAGAGAGAAGAGAGAAGGAGGAGAGAAGAGAGAGAGAGAGAAGAGAAGGAGGAGGGAAGAGAGAAGGAGGGAGAGAGAGAGAGAAGAGGAGGGGGAAGAGAGAGGAGGGAGAGAGAAGAGAGAAGGAGGAGGGAGAGAAGGAGGAGGGAGAGAGAAGAGAAGGAGGAGGGAGAGAGAAGAGAGAAGGAGGGAGAGAGAGAGACAGGGACAGAGTGAGGGGGAGAGAGAAGAGAGAAGGAGGAGGGAGAGAAGAGAGAAGGAGGGGCAGGAGGATTGTTAAACAAGCAAAGTATTTATTCTAGCTATAATTGAAGTCTCATCTGATATATGCACATATAATATTTTTGTAACCAGAGCGGTAGGGTGTTACTTTGATAAAAAAAAATATTAAACCCTGTTTGAAAAATAAATGTAAAACTCAAAAATCCAGATGAAGCTAAATGAATATACTCGCTTAAAATACTTTGTAGATAATACATGCGTTAGAGATTGTCACTTTGTAAACGTGACATAAAATAACAAAATGTGTCCATATATATATAAAATTAAAATAAATCTGATTTGCTCACCTGTAGCCTATTGATTCTGTGTCTCTGTCCTCTGAGGTGTGGTGGGTTGTGTCTGTCACAGGTGCTGGACCTGATGACCTCACACTAAATATCCAAATCTCTGCCCTGCCCTGCCACACCTGAGCGTCGTGTCCTCTGAGGTGTGGCGGGTTGTGTCTGTCACAGGTGCTGGACCTGATGACATCACACTAAATATCTGCCCTGCCTTGCCACACCTGAGCGTCGTGTCAAGTCAACCTGCTGATGTAAATCACGGTGCATCCAAAAAGGCACCATATTCCCTATAAAACATACCACCTTTCACCAGAGGAATAAGGGCCCTGATCAACATGTTTACACTATATAGGGTATAGGGTGCCATTTCAGATGTTGTCCAGAGCACTGACAATAGAAGTGGCAGATTGTATGCAAATAAATTATTAACATATATTTTTAAAGCTTGCATTCATTTGGCCCTCCCTGCTGCTAAAACAAGCTTACTTTCCCCCTGTCAAAAGGGGAGTTATGACTGATTTAACATGTCATCTTAAATTAAAGGGGGTACAAATCCACAGATAACAATGACTGAGAAAGACGTGGGATAGTGAGAAAACAACAGAACCTGATGAAGGACATTGTACAAAGACATAATTACAATCATGGAGAGGTAGTTCACCATCATAGACACCAGGATAATCTAAATTAATTTAAACAGCCTTATCTTCATGTTGAACTGAGACCTGAGATGCAGCAGTATCTTGTATTGTAATTTGTACTGTTCTTTGGATTAGACCTAGATATTTTGTGTATGTACTGATGTGTACAGTATGTGTGACGTTTTAAATGTATGTATTTCAGTCCTTGACTAATGATGTTCTGTCCTATGTATTACGTCACGTTTCATGTGGACCCCAGGAAGAGGTGGAGTTCCTAATTAATACCAAATGAGGACCTCCATCAAGAATGTCAAGTAGCATATTGATGTACCAAGCACATGTACCTCCCTCCCCTACAATCGCACGCTCACCCACCCCCACTATACACCTGTGTTGCTCCCCATCTGTACACTGATGCTGTCCATCACCTCATTTAATGGACCACACCTGACATGCAAATGTTTTCCACTGGTTATGACAACAGTAAGTCATGTGTAGTATGGTTGAAGAGAATATGCTTTGCTTGGTAGAATGTGTTATGGATGGATAGGGCACTGAGTTGTCCCAGTCCAGGTCAGGTCAAAAGGTCAGGGAAATCTCTCAGACCTACTTACACAGTATGGTGGTCTGATGAAAACTATTCAATGTAAGTTTTATGACACATTTATATGGAACTGACCATTGATTTCAGACCTACTTACACAGTATGGTGGTCTGTCACACACAATACCTCACACAACACTGAAAACTATTCAATCAGGTCACAAAACTGGTTTTGATGAAATCCATGTTGATGACACATTTACACAGCTATGGTGGTCTGATGAAAACTCACACAACATTCAATGAAACACACAATACCTCACACAACACTGGCTTTTATGACACATTTATATGTTGAAACACATATACCTCACACAACACTGGCTCCATTGATTTAACACAACACTGGCTCCATGTTGGGGGAATACCTACTGGCTCCATGTTATTGAAACACAATAACTTCATTGCCTGCACTGATGTAACACTGTTGGGGGAATCTCACACAACATGTCCCGTCACACAACACTGGCTCCAGTCACACACAATACCTCACACAACACTGGCTCCATGTTGATGAAACACACAATACTCCACAACACTGGCTCCATGTTGATGAAACACACAATACCTCACACAACACTGGCTCCATGTTGATGAAACACACAATCCAACACAACACTGGCTCCATGTTGATGAAACACACAATACCTCACACAACACTGGCTCCATGTTGATGAAACACACAATACCTCACACAACACTGGCTCCATGTTGATGAAACACACAATACCTCACACAACACTGGCTCCATGTTGATGAAACACACAATACCTCACACAACACTGGCTCCATGTTGATGAAACACACAATACCTCACACAACACTGGCTCCATGTTGATGAAACACACAATACCTCACACAACACTGGCTCCATGTTGATGAAACACACAATACCTCCATGTTGATCACACAACACTGGCTCCATGTTGATGAAACACACAATACCTCACAACACTGGCTCCATGTTGATGAAACACACAATACCTCACACAACACTGGCTCCATGTTGATGAAACTTGGGTGAATGATGTGTCTTGCTATGGACAGTAGTAGTAGTGACGATTCCCTATGAAAAGCCACTAGCACAGGAGAGAGCTGTCCATAACACGCCCACAAAAAGATCCCATTTATTGCACAAATAGATATAAACAGCTCAAAAAACACATTCCTATAGAAAAGGTGCAGAGTGATGCATCCTATAAGCTGCATCTGTGACATGGTAACAACTGTATGTGCTCTCCTCTCACTTGTGCTAACTTTTCCTGGTCCCCTATGCTACCTATATCCACAGATGACCAGTGACCCATGACCCCAACATATTTCATTTTTTTCCCACCTTTATTTAAATAGGCTAGTCAGTTAACAACAAATTCTTACTTACAATGATGGCCTAGGATCAGTGTGTTAACTGCTTTGCTCAGGGGCAGAACGACAGATTTTCACTCGGGCCCTAGGCTACCTGCCGCCCCATAGTACCCTCTAGTGTACAAAACAAGTAAAAAGTGACCCTTGACAGACATCTAAAATACACCACACAAACAGGCCAAAATGGCTCCTACATCTGGCATTTACAAACACTTACTGGTCCAAGGAGACGCACATTAGCAATCAACTATACATATGTTAGTCAAGCGATGTCCCAGACATCTCAGGCCTCGTTTGATGACATTTAGGTAAAGGAACCATAGAGATCGTTCATTTACATAATCACACTGATTGGTCCAATGGGGGGGCGGGGGGCACAGCATCATTTGTGGGGGACTACATGTTTACTCTAGCCTATTTTGATCATGGTTAGTGATACACCCAGCAGTCATGAGACAGAACCTACTTACCAAGCTGTCTTCAAGCTCTCTGTCTCACAGCACTGACTGGAGAGGTCGTGTGGAGGGCTGATATTGGTTGTGTGGAAGGCTCTGTCCTTTTTCTAAAGCTTATTTCTTTATTTTTTCTGTTTTCATTGTGGAGGCTAAACATTGATTTCATTGTGGGGCACAGTATCAGAGGTGAGACTATGGATCTGTCTCCGTCTGTTCATGAGTTATTCATACGCAATATCTCAGACAACACTGTCCCGATTTTTATGAAACTTGGGTGAATTATGCGTTTTGCTGCAGGAAAAGAACAGATTCAAATCAGATATGCAAAAAAAAAAAAAAAAAAAATGGATTTGCCAATGTGAACAAGGCTTAAGTGACAGCACCTATACAGTAGCTAGGGATAGGAGACTTCCTGACCATGTGACGTGGTCAAAAAAACACAACAGAAAAGAAGACATAGTTAACATTTTAATAGATTCTCTTTTCCAGACAGATTACAGTTGTAAGTACATACTTTCTTTTCATACCGGTCCCCCTTGCAGGTTCACTGCCCTACCAACTCAGCCACACAGGACCAGAGGTTAGAATTGGTCAACTTCAGGGCTTCAAGTTTAGGGGTTATGGTTAGGCTTACGGTTAGCTTAAGTGTTAAGGTTAGGCAAAGCAGGGTTAGTGTGACTGCCATTCTGAACAATGCACAATCTGCCAGTTGTATATTCACTACCTACAGTATAGTTGAATTATCTCTTAATTCCACACACTGTTTAGCGTTGTCAAGTATGTATTCAACCAGTACATGTCCACTGGGCAAAAACTGTTTGAATCAACATTATTTCCACGTCAATTCAACCCCCATAATCATTGTGATTAAGTTGAATTGACATGGAAAACAGATTGCATTTGCAAAAATTAATCAACATAGGGATATATATATATATATATGTTTTTATCAAAACATAATAACTAGAAAGCACATTCACAATCAACAATCAATAGTCTGTGATGGGTGGACCAGCGGCCATCTTCTATGGTTGTGCTACCTCTCACTCACTGGCCCCTGAGGCAGCAGGGTATTTTCCTACTCCTGTGCAGGTAGAAGAGGGGCTGCACCAACCCACATAACACCAGGAGTAACATGTTGAAGGCATCGAGCAGGCAGAACACCTTGGCTGCGATGAAGTCACACAGAAGGTAAATGACCACTGTGAGAATGTTGTTGATCAACATCGTGGTCATGACGACAGAGACAATCATGAATGCTCTCTTCTTCATGGCGTTCATCCCTTCTTTCTCCTTTTCCCCTCCTCCTCTTCTCTCCATCTCTCCCTGCCCCAGTTTTGGGTGCTTCAGGACACGGAGGATGGAGAGGCTGCAGAATAGATTGACGAATAGGAAGAACAGGATGTAGGTGAGGAAGCAGTGGATGGGGAACTGAGGTGCGTAGAGGGAAACAGCCGTACCGGTGAACATCAGTGTGACCCCCCAGGCCCCGGCCGCCCACCCTACCCTGTACCTTAAGGGTTTGTACTTCAGGAAGACCACAGGGTGGACCACCGCCAGGTAGCGCTCCACACAGATGCAGCACTGGAACACGGGACGGCTGAAGAGGAGAAGAGAGGCGGTGTAGGCGATGACTCTGAAGTGGCTTTGATATGTTGTGAGGAGGTAGACAGCATCGGCTAGCGGGATTAACAGACTGTAGCCAATCTCTAGGACGGCCATGTTGAAAATGAAGATCTCCGTGGCGATGGAGGCGGAGCCGGTGATGAGCCAGAGAGTGTAGCCATGAATGGGGAATGCAAGAGCCAACGCTGTGAGTTCACAAGCAAGGAATACTGAGGTTAGGTCCTTACAGTATTCCCAGTAAAAGTTGAGTTCTTCAGTGTGGGAGAGGTTTAGAGAGGAGGAGTTTACTTCTGTGAAATTCATTTCTTCAGAAAAGAGATGAACTGAGTCAATGGTAATGATGTGGTTGAAAGAGAGAGTAACACAGTGTGACAGATGCAGCCCTGTGAGAGAGAGAGAGAGAGAGAGAGGGTAAGAGAGAGAGGGAGAGAGAGAGAGAGAGAGAGAGAGAGGGTAAGAGAGAGGGAAAGAGAGAGAGGGAGAGAGAGAGAGAGAGAGGAGAGAGAGAGAGAGAGAGAGAGGAGAGGGAAAGAGAGAGAGGGAGAGAGAGAGAGAGAGAGGGAGAGAGAGGGTAAGAGAGAGAAAGACAGAAGATACTTCAATGTCTGAACCACAAGGAGAGAGTCAAGGTTTTCCAGAACACATGCCAGAGAGAGGGAGAGAGAGGAACAAATTGCAAAAATAGCTGAAGTTGGGAGACTTTTATCTCCCTCACCAACTTCAAACATCTGCTATCTGAGCAGAACCGATCAGCAGCTGACATAGTTCACTGAGAACAGAGGACCCATTTTTACCTACCTCATCCCCATACTGTTTTTATTTATGTACTTTCTGCTCTTTGCACACCAATATCTCTACCTGTACATGACCATCTGATCACTTATCACCCAGTGTTAATCTGCAAACTGTAATTATTCGCCTACCTCCTCATGCCTTTGCAGACAATGATATAGAGAGAGAGAGAGAGACTGTGTTATTGACTTGTTAATTGTTTACTCCAGGGAGTTCACACAGATGCTTTATCTTGGCCAGGTCGCAGTTGCAAATGAGAAATATGCTCAACCAGCCCTACCTGGTTAAATAAAGGTGAAATAAATAAATATGCAATTCAATGGAAATCTCTGAAGTAAGAAATTAATTTCAACAGTGGAAATCAAATGATTAATGAACAACAGCATTGTTAAAATGCCATTAACAATTGCAGTTAATTTGATTGCTATTCATTTATGACATGCATTTCACCTTTATATTTGATATATACCCACTAGCATAAAGAATCAACTTGACATACCTGGATGCAAAGCTCTTCCTGGTCTTTGTGTGAATGATTGCAGGCTGATTGTGATCCTAGAGCCACAGGCCACACCC